>NW_017537223.1:165731-440092 GCF_001853355.1 Bactrocera latifrons | reverse complement strand
CCCGGAAATCGTAATTAAATTCCCGGGGTAAAGGCTGCATATTTCATAAAAATGTTTGAGGGCTATCCAACATATATGAGCCCGATCTGTCAGCGAGTTTGTTAACAGCAGCTGCTTAAGTCGGCTCACTTCGGTAGTGTGTTGCGATTTTTACAATGGATCAAAATATCGAACAAAGAATTTGCTCAAATTTGGTATTTACAACCAAATTTCGTGTGCAGAATCGTGGCGAATGTTGGAAAAGGTGATTCAGTTTTATCAAAAACACAGCTCTACGAGTGATAGAAAGACTGCAAAGACACTCGAGAGATCTTTGAAGGCATGTTTCGTTCTGTGCGATCTTCGACCTCTTCAACGGATGAAAATATTAAAAAGAGTGAAAGATAATGTTCGATAAGTGTTATCTCTCTTAAATCCGTTCGACTGAATTTGGTGGAAATTTTGGGCATGAAACGCGTACTTGCTCGACTCCTTCCAATAAAGATTATTTTTTTTTTTTTTTTCAAAAATAGTACCCTAAACAGGTCTCTTTGCACATGCTTGATCATGCATTATAACCCACGCCAATGCCGCTCAAAAAACAATGTAATGCTACTTGTTTTTCGATATTCGTGGTTTGATGCATCATGAATTTGTACCAGAGGGACAGACGGTCAAAAAGTAGTTCTATTTGGCCGTACTGAGACCTTTGCGTGTGAACATTCGTCGAAAATAGCCGGAATTGTGGAAGAACAGTTAATGGATTTTACACGATGATACCCCCTCGCATCGAGCCATGATTGCCACAATTGTTACCGAAGCCAAAATCGCAATGAATACCATGAGTCAACAACCATATTCACCTTTATCCACATTTAAATATTTTTCGTATTATTTACAATTTACGTGTACTTTTTTGAATATTTGAAATTCAGCTATACGCTTTTGCCGATAGTAGTATGTCTATGTATCAGAAATGGTTTGAATCGGGTCAATACTTCTCTGAGCCCGCATATACCTAATATAAAGACTTTCGAACAGCCAGGTGATTTTACTCCTTATAATTGGTTATTGTATGTGAAGTATTTTATAAAACCCAGGGAACATTATTTTAGTATGTGGCGTGATAAAAGTTAATAGATAAAATCGGGTCGATACTATTCTAACTTCTATATAGTACATGTAATGATTTCGGCCAGTGTAAGAGTTAGACATATGTGACCTGGTCTACGGAAAGGGGGCTTAGGTGTCAAAGAATCAATTTTCTCTTTTTAGAGAAGCTTTTTCACGTGATAGAATCCAAAAAGTTATAACTTGTTTGAAAGTTCCCTAAAAATGTGGAGAAAGAAGAGTAAAAATACGAAAAGATGTAATACCGCGCGGGATTAGAGTAAACGTCACTTCTTCAGTGTTACTTTTTTAAATGTTCCTCACTAGCAACTTACACGATGAACTATAATAATATTCCGACCAAAAACAACACTTACTGGACGTCCTTGAAGCCTCTGGAGAGGAGAACAATTAATGAGATAACGAGAAGCTGACGAAACGAGTTGTTTATTTTTAACAGCTGTTTCCCAGAAATCTAGTTTTCGCACGTTAGCTCCCTTTTCGTAGACCAGGTCACATATATTATATATTAGGTTGTCAAATATCTCCCTTCTGCTTTTTTGTATTTTGAATTTCGCGGCTATGTATGAAACGCTACAGAGCTCGTATATGAGAATACTATACATCTTTGAAAGGTCTTGGCATAACCTACAAAACGACGCCATGCATGATTAGTTTAGGTATTGCATTCAACAGTTACAGAAGTGTAAACATGGAGTTTACACTAACGCCGAAATTCGCGCTGTTTTAAAGTTTTCCTTCGTTAAAGGCAAATCCGTTCCGTGAGATTAATGGTGGATTTGACGGATGATACTCTTTCTTTTCGAGCTGCGGAGGAATGGTTTCGACGATTCAGAGAGGGTGAAAACGTCACCATGAATAAACCAGCCGGCAGAAGACCTGTGACAACGAATACCGATCAAATCATGGAAAACGCTGAGTGCATGTGGCATCTCGTGACATCGCCCAGAAGATAGAAGTTAGTCACCAAACCATTTTAAACCATCAGCAGAAGGCTGTATACACAAAAAAGCTTGAGGTTTGGGTGCCGCATGATCTGACGCAATAAAAACTTTTGGACCAAATCAACACCCTGGATATGCTGCTGAAATGGAACATTTCTGAAGTGGATGGTGACTGGCGACGAAAAATGGATCACATACGAGATTGAAGGCCAGGAAGGTTTTGCTGTGTGTTTGATAGGATTGGAAGGGAATCATCCACTATGAGCTGCTCGCATATGGCCAGACGCTTAATTCTACAATTTACTGCGAACAACTGGACCGCTTGAAGCAGGCGATCGACCAGAAGCGTCCAAAGTTGGCCAACAGGAAGGGTGTAGTGTTCCACCAGGACAACGGTAGACCACACACTTCGTTGATAACTCGTTAGAAGATACAAGAGCTCGGATGGGAGGTTTTATTGCATCCACCATATAGCCCGGACATAGCCTGTTCCCTTCTAAGAGGGGGGTGTTTCGAAGTTGCCGTCTAGAGGGATATTTGTACTAAATTCGATCACTGAACCGCTTTTTATAAAGCATTGAATAAAGAGCAAAAAAGCGGAATTATTTGACAACTTAATATTATATATTTTATAAATATAATTGCTTGCATTCCGATCCTCTGGTTGACGTCTTGCACCTTAAGGTAATTCCCTGGCTTTGTTTCTTGCTTAGCTCTTCCTTACTTGTTCCAAATCACTTAAGACTCACTTTAGGGTCCGAAATTAGTCCAGCTTATTTCAAATTCGTTGAAAGGAGTATTTGAAGCCTAAAAGTATACAACATTTTTTATTGAATAAATAAACTATATGTAGATATTCTTAAGTATCTGTGAACAGACGTTCAAAACAGTTTCAAGCTGAATCCCTTAAATGATTTTTTTTTAGAGTTAAAAATATAGCGTGAGACTAAATTAAATGAATACGAAATCGTTTCATTATGTATCAATTATATCAAATATCAGCATGAAGAGCAGAGTAAATCTAGCCAGTTTTAGAGATATCTTTATGAAATTTTTGGACACGCTCTTTTGCCCCGCTCATTTGACGGTACCACCAACATCAGACCACTATAGCATGGATACAAAAATTATAAAGGATTGACTTCAAATGAAAAGCCAACTCTTTGAAGAATATTATATACGCATAAAAGAAGTTTTCTTCACATATCTCCTTCCAATAAAAGCGCTCCCTTTGTTTACACATCTCCCTTGGATTTGCGCTGACATCGCCGTAAACAGCTTGCGAGCAGCGTGGTGTGTTATTTGAAATTTAATCGCGACCTCATCACTGTTGGTTGCTCGCCAATGGAGCGTAAGTGTCAGCGACGATTTGCTGTCAATTGGATGGCTTTTGTGCGCGCAGCGAAATGATGCTATTGATCAAATACAAATATTTAAGTTCCTCGCTTGTTGTGTGCATTGTTGCAGCTGTGTTTGTGGTTAGCAAAAAATATGTGCTTTGGCAAAAGTTTACAGCCATTATAAATATCAAGGAATTTCGCTGGAATTTCGATTGCAAACATTTTGCTGTCATTCCCAGCACGACTTTCATTTGCGCGCGCCGATGGAATTTCGCCAAAATTGGCAGCACTGCAAGAGTTTGTCTTTGTCCACTTGCATAGGGCGAGAGTGCTTGTCGAGTTCTTACACTGATTTGCATTCAATTAAAAGTTTTCGCGCAAAAGTCTCGACGCGTCACATTCACTCGGGCTGCCCGCCGCCTGCCCAGCACTTTCCAAGCACTTAATGTTTAATCATTATGAATGCGAAGTGCGTGCGTTTGACAGTTGGCATTCGGCTAATTTATTTGCTGAAATTTCCTAGCTACAACTAGCAGAGGCAAGAGTGAATTCAGTTGCCAAAAAAGCTAATTAATAGATTTCTTTATTATTTTGCACCCGCGGCGAGTACAGTTACATCTTCTGTAAATAGTGTTGCCCATTTTTTTTTTTTCATTTTCTTTTTCGAATTGAGACGGTTGTGATTTCATAAACATTTGTATTTCAAATAGTGTGTCAAACGAGTGGAATTGTCTTTCCCAACTGACCCCGGTAAACTATAATATTTTCCATAAATTTTAAGGCTCCATCACGCCGGCTTGCCAGACAAAATGAATCAATTCAATTTTTGATATCCCCTTCTGATGTGCATCTTATTCCAGTCAGAGATTTTTGCATTGGCCGAAACAAATGGTAGTCAAACAGGGTAAAGTCGGGGGCATAAGAG
Organism: Bactrocera latifrons; assembly: GCF_001853355.1. Taxonomy (NCBI): domain Eukaryota; kingdom Metazoa; phylum Arthropoda; class Insecta; order Diptera; family Tephritidae; genus Bactrocera; species Bactrocera latifrons. The sequence goes on along the minus strand of NW_017537223.1, from coordinate 435,773 downwards.
GGCGTTTTTGAATTCAATTTTATGATTCGTTTCGGTCCGTTCAGGTATGAAGCTTCTTTATAAGAAACTGCCGCCACATTAGGTAACAAGTCGAAACTTCGCTGTCACGTTGAAAATGTAAATAAAAAGATAGGAACTCCATCAGGTGATAAAGCAGAATGCTCTTTCGAGTGAGTACAAATAAGAAGACTACAAGTTTTCTTGAATCGCAGTCTAAGCAAAATACAAAGTCAGTATTAGAAAATATGATCCAACGAAATGTAAAAGATTTTTTTGAGCAAGTCAAAAATATGACATATGGACTGAGACAGTCGTTTCTTGGGGTAATAATTCACCTCTGCGTAACGGATATCGACAAAACTACAAGTATAATGAATTTAACAGGGTTACTGTTTTAAGTTGAAAAAATCCTTTTTTTTTAGAATTTATTTCTTAAATATGGATTGAGAAATTTTATTGGAAACTTTTGTGCATTAGTGATCATATTTTTGACAATATAGTGTAATTTCATAAACTTTAGACGCGTTTTTCTTAAGACTACGTTTTTTATTTAAACAGTTAGAATCAATGGAAATTTGGATTGGCATGAAATGTGTTGTTCCGAGGTTGAATAAACACGTTTTAAAATATTTATCTATTGTGTACACTTCAGTTGGCGAGAACGACTGTTTTCTAAAGCTTGTAAGCAACTCTCACGCAGCAAAGAAACCGCTTGACTGGCAAAAGACTTTCAAGTTGCTGTTATTAAATTCGGTTTTGAATAAATAACAGCTTGTGTGTTCAAAAACCGCTTATATCTATTATTCATTGCGGGAAAGTTTTAACAAATAGCTAACAAAATGTTTCAACTAAGTAACTTCTGCACTTCATTAGTTTTTGCGTCTAAAACTAGCTTTTTATGCTCATTATTAAACGCAAAGTTGAAAAATACATCGATGTTTTGATGCATCGCTGTTTCAATGGTCGATGTTTCTGTTACATCGAGCCATTGATGCTTCACTTTACGATATTTGCACCTCTAGCCATAAGGCGGGTGAGGCAAAACTTCTCTGCCCATGTTTACCAAATAGGTTTGCAATATGAGTACGACCGCTGCATTGATGGAAAATTACTTTCTCGTGCCTTAACGCGAATTCCAGGCATTTTTCGGCAATCGTTCGCTTCAATTTGACGGGTTTTTGTTGCAACTTTTCCCTTTTTGGATTTGCTTCTGATTTGGCTAGTTGGCCACGTTTTACATACGATGTTTTGCATTTATAGTTGATCACGGTTCTTCACCAATCACCATCTGAATCCAAAACGACATGTTTTCTGTATCGCTTAATCAGGATTTCTGAAAAAAAGCATATTTCAACGTCTTATTGCTGCAATTTAAGTTCCCAATTTCTTTGTTTGTGATAATTCTGCTTTTAAACGTCTTGAGATGGCTGCTTGAGTGACTGCTAAAGATCTTTCAAGTTTCTTTATGTAATACTTCCAGTTTATCATTTTCAAACTTCCCTGAAAGTGCAGGACCACTTCGTCTTCCAAGTTGAAATAAACCTTTTTGAATCAAGAAAACCATTTTCAGCCCTGTTGCTCAGTTCGACAAAATCCTATAACTGTCGGCTGAAGGTTTCTGTATATTAAAGTAAGGATGAGGAACTTCACACAAAACTACTTTTTCAAATACACTTTTCCGACTACCCAATATTATTGTTGTTGTTACACCAGTGGAATAGACGCAACAAGATGGTAGCTTCCCCAAGAATCTTGGGTACATTGGAACCAAGGAATAGTTATGTTATGTCATCTCTTGGCAAGCCGCACGAATATAGTCATAGTAAAATAGGCATAAGTTCACGCTACACATTACTAGCGTTTTAACAGAATTGCGAATGCTTCCACTTCCTTTCAAATACAAATGATTTAAATATATAAAAAATATTAGGCTGGCTTAGTAATTAATAAGTTAAATGAAACTGCTGTTGACAGATTTGTTAGTAAAAAATAAGCATTTTTGAACCTTCACCACCAGCTGTTGAGTCAAATGATTATAAGGGTTAAAAACATTATATTAATATCGCAGAAATATTTGTTGTTTATAAAATAAATTTTAAACAAATCAGCCATTCAGGAACAATCTATTGTTTTCTTTGACGCAAATAACGATGAATATTTAATTACCAAATAAAAAAGGAAGTGTAAAGCAGATATAAATAAAATACAAAATGAAAGTTCCGCAGCCGGTAGGATTCGAACCTACGCTCCCAGAGGGAATCTGATTTCGAGTCAGACGCCTTAACCACTCGGCCACGACTGCACATGTCAAGCGGCTGCCAAAGAGAACACACATACGAACACCAACACTCACACAGACACAAATTCAGCATAAAATATATATGCTCACTTAACAGCCAAAAAAATCCGTGAATTAAATATATGAAATTCAGTTGTTGTTGGCCAATGGGCTGCAAAAAGTACATGGCAACAAATACCATTGTACGCGCCTGAAAGTATGCAAAAGTTTTTCCCCAGATTATTTGAAAGCACTTCAAAATCGGCTAACACGCCTAAAGCATTTCACGATAATTCTACTCATAAATCTTTTATTCGCCTCAATATGCTTATATGTATGTGTGTTTCGTATAAGTTCTGTTGAAATTAATCAGTATAATCTTTTGATGGATGGCTTGAATGCAAATATTATTATTTTCATTAATTTTTTGCTTATTATAATCGCAACAAATTCACCGAAAAGCGCATTTTTTCATGCCAAAGTCAGCGTATATGCGCAGAGTACATTTCATGGAAGTTTAATCCTAATCAGCTAAATATTAAAACAGCTTTTTGCTTCATTAATCTTCATCAACATTTGGGGATTTTCAATAATGAAAGAATTTTTTCAAAAAAACGAGAAAAGGCGGTTTAATCTTGTATGTATGTACATATTAGTCAATTTTGAAATGGGTTTACCGAAATCACTGTTATTCTTTCATTCATATTTGCGGGCTTTGTTGAAGGTTTTAATCATATAAGTATAACTTCTTTCATAATTTGAATTGAATTGAAACAAATTGAAAAAAATTATAATAGGTTAAAACACAATGGAAACGAAAGAAAAAATGTCCAAAATGAAGATATGATATGAGGACTGATACCCCAGGCCTCACTCTCAATATAGCGTTCATATTCCTTACACATCAAGTATTAAAAGAAACTCGTAAGAAAGAGATGTCAGCACCAAAGTAAAGGAAATACCTTAAACTGCAAAAACTATGATGCACCTTATAATTTTTCGATTAACGGCGTTTTGTAGGCCTGGCAGTAGTCTGATTACGCGCACCTACAAGTCCGTCTTACCATTTTGCCAAGGACCATGTGTGCCCAGTTACATTAAGATATTTTTATTTTTATTCACGCGGATTTCAACACGCCTTGTCATCCCTATTATTATACCCTGAACAGGGCATATTGAGTTTGTCACGAAGTTTGTAACACCCAGAAGGAAGCATCGGAGACCCTATAAAGTAAATACATATATAAATTATCAGTTTGTCGAGCTGAGTCGATCTAGCCATCTGTCTGTCAGTTTTTAAGATATCGTTTTGAAATTTTGTGAACGTCATTTTCTCTTCTTCTTGCTGCTCATTTGTCGGAATTTCCGATATCGGACCCCTGTAACATATAGCTGCCATACAAACTGAACGATCGAAATCAAGTTCTGTTATGGAAAACTTCCTCATTTGTCAATATATCTTCATAAAGTTGGCGCATGCTATTTTCGAAGACAACAATGTAATTTCCGTAGAAATTGTTCAGATCGGTTAACTATATTCGACATCGATTACTGCCTAAGATAATAATATAATCTCCGAAAAAAATTTTCCAAACAAACTGAACACATAGTTACTAAAAGAAATGCACCTGTGAAGGGTATATTGGCTTCGGTGCAGCCGAAGTTAACGTTGTTATCTTGCATCCTTCGTCTCCAAAATATGGCAAACATCCTACACGGTGACTTCGCGATGCCTTGGTTGTGTATACGCCACGTTGCACCGCATGAATATGTTAAAAGTTTCCCACATATGAAATATTAAGTTTTATTTCATTTGCATGCGAAACTGAAGTTCCGCTTGCTGCGTAATTTGCAGTCATGAAGATTCGCAATTTTTCAAACTTTTGGCAAAACCAACTTTGAAATTCTCTTTTCACTGTGCAGCCGAAACTGATCTTCATGACAAAAAATGCATCCAAACTAGATAAAGACACCACAGGCAATACATAAGTGTAGAGATATAATTTTGTTTAGTTGCGTGCGCCGCTGCAAGCTGTGTGACCTTGAAAAGTGACCGCAAATTTGTGTGAAATAATAAATGCTGCGACATGAAAACCCCCAAAAAATGTTGCACTGTTGTTGTTGTTGTTTAATAAAAGCGAATTCAAGACAAGACTTGTCAAGCGATTTAATGTCATGCAACAATTTTAAAGTAATTTTGATGACCACCCAATCAAACGAAGAGCGGCGAAGCGGACGAGATGTAATGACACAAGGGCGGCCCTCTATGTTGTGGTATACACTAAACGTCGGCTTCCACGAATCGCGTGACCAAGCACCGTGTCAACGACAACAAAAACAACAATAATAATAACAACAACAAAAAGGCAATAAAAATTAATTTTAAAAAAGTTAAAATAAGTAAGGATGAGCTAAGTTCAGGTGCAGCCGAACATATTATACTTTTGAAACTTGCAGGAATTAAAGTCAGGGAAATTATTTAAGGTTCAAATCGTCAACTGGAGGATCGGATCCAACCCGATGGACCGGCCAGAATGGAATCCCTAATTTTCCTTGAGATAACTCCTCACAAGTTTAATTTGAATCTGTCGGACGGGTCCTGAGATCTGGACGTTGCCACGCCCATCGTCAATTTTACCCGACTCTTATAAGCCCTCTTACAGGCTCTCCGATGACAAGTTTTATATCCCTGGCATACTTAGTCATTGATTTATCGCGCTTTCAATAGTTTTTAACAGTCCCGTTATATAGCGAGTGGACAGGGTTATCTTCCGATTTCCATACAGACACACAGTCACTCGGATTTCCACCCATCTCGTCATGCTGATTATATACATATGAACGTATGTAAGGTGGCAAAGCTGGACAAGAGAGGACAGCCTGGCAGGAAGAGGGGAGCAAGAGAGAACGCGAAATCGGCAGCAGAGTAGTGTGTATTTAGCTTTTGAGGACTGAACTTGAACTTTTGCATAATTTAATTTCATTTTATAGTATATCGTCTTTAATGTAATTATTCTCATTTGTGTTAATAAACTTTCTTTCTATTTGGCCTTACATGTATATATAATATCATACCTAACTCGATTATTTTTAGGTGATACAAGCCAACGTTAGGTGAACAAAACTGTTATACTTTTTAAAAAAAATGTTGCAAGGTGCAAAAAGAAATGCTTCAATCCAGCTTGATTATCCGGCTTGTGACCTTTATATGGCATATAACAATGTGTTTGTGTGTGTGTATGTGTATGACGTCATGTCAACCACACTGAGCTGAACGCGATGATTTACCGCGCTGCACTTACGCTCTGCGAATTTAGCTCGCTGCCACATTGCATGTGTGCTGCTGTGTTGCTATTTACATATTTACATCTGAGTATTACGAGCGACAAATACATTTTTGGCGCCAAACCGACAATGGGCGACAGCTGGCGCTACAAAATTTTACGCTTCTGCCACCAAACTTATTCAGCGCACGAGTCCGTTGTTCTTGTTGTCTGCTTGGTGGTTTGCTAGTTGGGCGCGTTGATGACTGCGACGTGCAATATTGGCCACAGCAACAACAAAAATCAACGCGAACATGATAAGCGCGTGACAGTGACACCAAAAGCAATTTTAATGAGTTCCTTGAGTGGACTTGATGAGCAAATAATTTGTTTTTCATTAGTAAATATACAAAAATTATGTCACACATGCACTTCTGCGTGAGTGTGTGCGTGTTTAAAAGTGAATTTTCTCTTTGTCGGGGAGAATGTAAGTCAAGGCTTTGCAGAATTATTAAAAAATTAATTTAGATTTTAATGATTTTAAAAATGATAAAAATGAATTGAGGTCACATATTCTGCACTTTTTAAGAGAACAGTGAAATCTTTGTGTTATGTGGTCTACATAATGATGATCATCGCAAATTTACTTTCCCTATGGTGGGCAGAAGCTCACTCAACCCAGCAGGGAAACGGTCTACAGTCCAAGTAGAGTAGTGGTGGAAGCAAAGTATTTGTAGCTTGAAGCGTTAATTAGTTTGGGCAATTCTCACTACATGCGTGAGGGTTTCAAAACACAGCTCTTAGCAAAAAAAGTTATTCCCGCCCGGTGGCAAAACTTGACCTCTCTATGACGAGTATGTCCAAATTAAACACTTAACAAGTTACTTACACTCCCGGAAAATGCACTAAACCTGACACTTTCGGCTCCTGCGCGATTGAATACATATTGCCTAAAGAAACATATGGGTCCAGCTGCGACTCTATTAACACCCGCTTGTAAATTCTAACGGGCCACAGCACGCAAGTGTTGATAATTGAGTTAGAATCACTTTAGAAAGTGACACGAAAGATGTATGAGTAAGCACAGATTTGTATATAAGCGTGACCCCTTTAACCTCCACACATACCCAATTACACGCAGCGAAGCTTAGATGCTATGTGGAAACATATGTGTATCTATAAGCAAATATATATATATATTTTATGTAGCAACTTCCGCCCAAACCCTTTGCAAACACCCTCTAATACATGCACACAGTGAGCCTCGTTCAATGCGGTTCCGGCTGTTTGGTAAAGCCGCAATATGTTTGCTATTCAACGCTTGTTTATCAATCCATTTTATCCCATCCATCGAATTCTAAGGGGCTAAAGCGATTTTCAAACGCCTTTAAAGCGCCGCGAGCTAACACCGGCACGAAACAGCTTGGCTTGAGCCATTTAGTTCGCCGTGTGAGTGTGCCCCGAAATAAAGTCACGTATGCAGGCACCAATTAGATGCCTTTGCAAACGTCGCTGCTCTCTTTTTGTGCCACGTTTTGCCTTAAAGCGATACTAATGGAAATCTTGATAGTTGTTGCTTTTTTACTTGTATGCATTTATGCACGCCGAAAAATAGCAGGAACCCATTTGAGATGAATTGAACTCGGGTTCAGTTTCGCGAAAGTAAGAATGATATGAAAAAATGTAATATACAGTTATGTAGAATTCCATTGAAGATTGGGTAAAAGTGTAGGAGCTTCTAGATTTCATTCTTATAAATTTATTTAGTAATTTCATTTGTGTTCTATAAACATGAGATGTTAACGAAGACGATCCAGCTCATAAATTCTACAAGTTATAGAACTCCTGCTAACTATATGTTTCCCCCCCTGTGATCAGATAAACGGACGTGAAATCAATCATCCATCCAATGGTCATCCATTTTTAGGTGTCTTACGTCTGACTAGTACTTGCCAGATGAACCAAACTATTAAATGCGTTATTTGCATAATATGAATATATTATTACATACTTATACATATGAACACATACATACATACTTATATGTACTGTGGAAATGCAATAGCAACCGACGCAAAATCGATTTAAACTATTTAAAAACACAAATATGAAAACTATATCTGCTATCTAGCTAATAAGCGTTGTGCGTTCTCTTCATAGGCGTTGGGAAGCTCAAATATTATTTCAGGCATTTTCCGCTCTATTTGATATTGGGAATAACCAATTTGGTTTCAAAGCAATTAAAATTCTAAATAACGAAATTCCAAACGTCAAAACAATTAAATATTGTGTATCAATTTTCTGGAAAAATGTTATAAAAACAAGTGAAATTAGGCAAAGAATTCAGTTCCTTTCAAACAAAGTGACTGGAAGTGCAAAATATTTCGGAAAAATTTATAAAGTGAAAATCAAAAATAATTCCAAAAAATTTACGAAAAAATTCGACTTTATTTTTTTAAGAATATTGTAATCTAAATGTAAGTAATAAAGGAATATAAAATATTATATATAAGTTCTACATCTAGTAAGTATATATGGTAGTGCCGTGAATGTATATGAACTTGACAGAATATAGAGAAATGACAGCCAGAACTAAAGATCCAAAAGTTGTTTTTTTTTTTTTTTTGTTTTTGCCCTGCTATAGACGCATTCATTTTGTGTAGTAGAAGGGCATTCTTCTTCTTTACTGGCGTAGACACCGCCAGCACACCAGTCCTTCCTTCTTTTCGCAACGTGGCGCCAATTGGAAATGCCAGGTCCTTCTCCACTTGGTCTTTCCAACGGAGTGGAGGTCTTCTTCGTCCCCTGCTTCCCCCGGCGCGTACTGCGTCGAATATGTTTACATGACCTAGGCATCGCTGTCTCTTAATTGGTTGAACTATGTCAATGCCGTGATATATCTCATTCAGCTCATCGTTCCATCGAATGGCATCGTAGTCAACGCGCAAAGGACCATAAATCCTCCGCAGACCCTTTCTCTCAAAAACCCCTAACGTCGACTCACCAGATGTTGCCATCGTCCATGCCTCTACACCATATCAAAGACGAGAACAATTTTTCGTTCGTCGAGAGAGCACTTTACTTCTCAAATTCCTACTCAGTCCAAAGTAACACTTATTGGGTTATTCTGCGATAGACTGCCTATCTCACTACGTTACGATCGACCACAACACGTGCGGAATAGGATAACCAGGGGTAATGCTCGAAAATTCTACGAAAAAATGCGGCGACTAATAGAAAGTTCCAAGACCGGAGCATACTCTTGTGGAACCCCCCGAGGTGATGTAGTAACGAATGACCAGAGCATACTAAAATTATATAGGGGACACTTCTCCAGCCTGCTCAAAGGCAGTAATAGCAAAAAGCCCGGAGAAGGTGAACCCGATTCCCCAATCGATGACGATGGAGCAAATATTCCATTGCCCGACCATGAAGAAGTGCAAATTACCCGCCTGAAGAATTGCCGTCCGTGCTATTCAAACACATCATCTGCTATTTATTTGGCATCTAGTGTAGCTTTATACTATTATGTACTTAAGAATCTCTTTATAACCATGACTTAGTTATATTTTAAAAGTTATATCTTGATATGGAGTCGTTTTCCAAATCTTAACAATTTCCGCTTTATTAGGAATCAGAGGATGAACAATATCATGACGACTCTAATGTTTGGTATACTAAACACCGACAGTGTTCAAATGCAAAAGTAAAAGTCCAAATATAGATAACGACTTGCGTGCTTTGCTTTCTAATCACCGACGATGCATTTTGACCAAATAAAATGCGGCGCTTTTGACGTAAATATAAACGTAAGCCGCCGTGCATTACATCTAACGTGGATCCAGTGCGCTCGCGGTCGCGACATGTGCATACGACGAACAGGTTTGAGGCGAATTCAAACTCAACCGGCAACAGTAATAAACACACTTTAATACACCGTCACAAGAATGCACACACACACAAACACACAGGTGCATGATTACAGTTAGGCGCTCAGATGCTGGCTGCAAACGCGTATCGCCTGCTGCGAAAATAGTCAGCTGTTTGCGTGCATACTATTATACCAAAGACTTGTAAGCAACTACTTTAGTCTGTTGTTGTTGCAACTGTAGAAGCGAACGTGACTTGAACGCTCATTGTACTATTTTTAGTCGTTTCAAGCTGACTCAAGCCTACTCCGCACCGGTTTATCACTACAGCAAGTACTTTGTATGGCAATAGCGACTGGTGTAAATGTACAAAAACAACAGCAAATATAATGGAAACGTTCGAACTGTTATTGAAAGAAGGTGAAGCGCTTTTCCAGTTGACTGCAACGCTTAAATGCGGAAAAGAAAGCTGATGCAACAATAGGTCGCCATAATGAACAGCATTAGACCCGAAGAAAAATATTCATACAGGCATCTGCTACCTTAAAAAGGGATGTGGCGAAAGAGAGAGAGTTTGTGTAGGGTAGGATATTAAGCTCCGGAATTCATTAATGGGTAGTGATTACTCGAACTCAGTATTTACATACACATACATATGTATTTCAAACTGTATTGTTAATTCTATTAGAATCCCTTAATACATACACTTAATCTCTTACTGCTTTTAAGTCGACAAAAAACTGATCACTTGAAATTTGCATATAAATCAGGCGTCTGTGCTGTCGAGCACCTCTTTGGAATCAGGCGATGACATAAACCGCTTCCTCTATTACTGTTTTCCAACAATATTTGCCGGCATATTTTAATGTGCACTTAACTATTGCATGAAATATGCATATATAGTACTTCCTGCGTTACAGCGAACCATGCCACGGCGCTGGATGTGTAGACAGATGCCGTAGACCAAAGAATAGAATAAAAGTGCCAAAAGTAACTGGTTGCAAAGTATGCTAGTATGAAACTATATGATCGTTTTTCTTTTTCCCAAACAAATAACAGTTAGCTTTAATCGGCTTCTTTGAGGCATCAAGTGTCGGATAGCAGTTAGAAACATGTTCTCTAATTCAAAATAGACAGTTATAAAGCAAATAATCAAAAATCATAAATGGTTCAAGCCTAGTCTATTCGGCACTAGTTTATTTGCTGTTCGAAATTTTCAGTTAGAAACTAGTCTGACCAATAAATATCAGTAAACAATTTCTTATGTTAAACGATAGTTTTGTCTAAGTAGTTTTTTGCTCCCTACGATGTGTCTATACATATGTATATACGTACATGTGTATTACTATCCAGTGAAGAGTTTATAAATTTTATGCACATATTAAAGTAGGTAATCAATATTCAAATATTTGGATTATTTAGTCACGTTCTAATTTACTGTGTTCAAGTTCGGCATTCTGTGATAGTAAAAATAAAATTTGTGCAAGGAAAATCTGGTATAAAAATAATTATACTCGTATAAGAAAGATGAAGGTTTTTTTGGAATACTTATAAGCAATAAATGGTAAGACTTTATTCCTGATTTTAAAATTCTTAAATTGTTCTTCGAAATCTCAGTCGTCCCCCTCAAAGTAATCCTCCTTGGCTCCAATACACTTATGTCAAGGCTTTTTCCCATCCTCGAGAATGTTGTCAAAGTCAGTTTCCGGAATAGCCTTCAATGTAAATGGCGATTTATGTTACTGCCAATTGACTCAGAAGTCACACGGAGCTACATCAGGTGAATACAGTGGTTGCGACGAAATATTGCTTCAAAATTCAGCAAAAAACGCACGAGGAATCAACGCAGAATGCGACGGTGAATTATTATGGTGTAAAATTAAACAGTTGTCGGCCCATAATTGCGGCCTCTAGTATTCCTTGTTAAAAGTTTGGTTCGTCGGAAGGAATTCGGATACTCGATAATCGAAAAAGAAACTTTCAGCACAACCTTGATATTTTACCTACTTTGAGGAGTTTTTTTTTGTTTTTTTGGTTTCAACTTACCTTTGCCACGATGAGCCGATTGATTTTCTGCTTCCAGGTCATAAGCTTGGTTCCAAGATTCATTGGCAGTGATAATACATTTCATGACATCCTGTTAGTCGGAAAGCATTATTTCATAGAAATTAACGCGACGCTATTTATCGAAAAAAATTAGTGATTTTTGAACCAATCGTGCTTTCACTAATCTTAGGCTCAAATAATCTTTCTAAATGGTTTTCAATTCCCTCCTTCCCATATTCCAACGACGCCAGTAAGATCTCTGACTGTTAATCGTCGATTCCGAAGCACCATTTTATTTATTTTATTGACGTTGTGATCATCAGTTGAAGGCCTTTCCCAACATTCTGAAAGTTTCGACACCAAAAATTATATTATATTCCACGCACAAAATTTAACGGAACTTCTTTGTTGAATGTTTATGTACTGGCACAGATCATAACAGACATTCATAAAAACCCAAAGAAAAATATTTCAATGAACTGGTCTTATTATTTTTTGTCCAGTATATATTAGGAAGTCGAAAAAGTCTTTGCAAAAAAGCTTTTCATCTTTGCTCCAAAAAACTGAGCATTGACCACGCCCTCTTTATAAGTTCTCAGTTTTATTTGTTAAAAAACATTAAAGAAGTTTTACAAACTTCATAATTTTTCTTATCAGATAGTACTAAAAATATGAATAACTCGATAAATTAAAGCTCACAATTACACATGTTGAAATCAGAATAGCTGAGCACGTTGGCCAACAAGCCCTACAACTACTTCATACCTTTATAGACTTGTTACATAAACGAGTGTATGCAAGTGTATTCATTTAATTAAGCTGGTTTCTCGGTCAGAAAGTATTCTAGTTTTCACGTAACGGCGAATTTGCCATAAAAAAGTGTAAGAAACGTGCGAGCGCTTTGCTACGCAGCGAATTGCGACAACCGCTCGCCGAGCCAAAACAAGTCCAACCTCATCAGCAAATGAGTTGTGCGCTACGTGACGCTGCCAGGTAGTTGTGTCGTACCAGCCGAACGACCAGGTAATCAGGCGGTCCAAGGCAGACGATTACAGCGAGAAGTGTGCGCGCACGCGTACCTCACCGACTAGTCACCGTTCGCTCGCCTGTTCGCTCATTTGGCGCCTTTCCTGCCGCGTGCGTGTCGTTGTCCACTGTAGCGGGGGGCGGTCCGGCGCCGCACCACACATTTCGCCTACTTGGGGCTTGGCGTATATTTCAGTCTCTGTGAAACACGTTTGCGCATTCAGTTGCGAATTTAATTTAAGCCGAAGCGGTGCTCGTTGCCACTCACTGCTTTCAGTCGCTTTCGATTGACTGTTTTCGAATTTCAATTTTGTACTTAACTAACTTTATTTTGTTTTGTTTTGCAACACCATGCAATTGAATAATAAAATTTGAGTAGTTTTGAGTGGAATTTGCGGTCGCATAAATTATTTGTTTGATGTCCAGCAAAAACAAAATAACAACCAGCTGATTGCCACTACACGCGGTGTAATTTACGGTGTCGTTGAGCTAAAACAAATAAATAAATCGAGAAAATAAACGAAATGGGACAGATTTAGATGTGAAAATCGACATTTGAACGTTTTGGAGAGCGAAAACAGCTGCTCACGTTAAGCCAACAGCTCACCGGTTGCCGCCTTTCACCATTTCTCGCTTAAGTGATTTGTGTACTTATGAGTCCAGGCGACGGGTTTCGATTGTAAATAAATACCGTTTATATCAGAAAGCGCTTAAAAGCCGATTAACTGTAAATTTTAAATTTCGGTTGTTTTTGCTGTGTGTGTGCTTAAGTTGTGTTGCAGTTTTGTTGAAAAGTAAATCGCGAAACTATTCCCTTTCTAACCAACTTCCAGCACGAATATCAAAAGCCAGCAACAACATGTTTAATCCGCGAAGCCAACTAGATAAGGTAAGTTGCAATTCATTGTGGCTTCTAGCTTTCAAACTCACTGATTATGCGATATTTGATCAAAGTATTTGTACTAACTTCGCACCAATTCCACGCAAACGCAACTTCGGGCTTCGCTAAGCAACGTGTTCTTGACTGTGCGTGAATAAAAGCCCTCTAGGAACTATTTGCAATAGAATTTTAGAATTTTAGAAAGTTCGGTTTTTGTGGGTCATTTACTGATTTTTTGAATATAAAGTGATTGGTGCAAGAGTTTTCAACGAAGGATTAAAGAAAAGTGCTTAAATATTTGTCAAAAATAAGTTTTTCTTTCATAAATTACTAAGTCAGGACTAATTCTTTTAAGTACACAAAGCTTAACACTCAGTGAAGTCAGCGAGCAACAAAAGTTGTAAGGTGGATTTAAAATTTGAGAGAAATACATAGCCACATTAAAATACCATACATTTTTAGTAATATCGAAGAAAAGTTTTCGGGCGAAATTCGCACGAAAGCTAAAAAAAAATATGACCAAAATAAGTTTAATCTAAACAATCTTGGGTTGTCGAAAAAGTCTTTTCGTATTTCTAATAAAACTTAAAATTTTCTTATATTTATAATAAACTTGAATGAACCAAATATGTACCATTTTGGGAATTTTCACAGGCTTCTCCTGAAATCAACTTTTCTCCATTAAAGGTGCAAGGTCAGGGCTATATGGTGGGTGCATTAAAACTTCGCAGCCAAGCTCTCCCTGTTTTTGCGGAGTCATCAAAAATGTGTGTGTCCTGATGGAAGACGAAGCCCTTTCTGTTGATCAGTTCTAATCGTTTTTTTTTTCCGCTTGCTTCAATCTCATTAGTTGTTGACAGTAAAATGTAGATTCATGTGGTACCCAGACATCGAGTTTCTTTTGCTTTATGACGGTCCTGTCCAATATTTTCCAAAATTTCATAGACTTTTTCAACGATACGTCGACCAGAGCTATGTGCATCTTTTACATCGAAATTTCCAGAATGGAAGCGAGCGAACTCCAACGAATTTCGATGGTGGCTTGCATGACATTCATGCTTTTATGTAAAAGAATTTCAAAATTTGCGAATTTCTTAATTTTTGAACGGCTAAATTTGAGCTTAACCGAAATTTTTTGTTTAAATGAAGCTTATATTCTCACCTTTCCAACATTGTAAGGTGTGACACAATGTTACTGGTAGCACTGAAGATATACGGCTACAACGGCATCTTTTGATAAAATACGAAAATACTTTTTCGAATACCAATATTTTTAGTGAATCAATTAGGGTGGGGATTTTTTAGACTTTATTTTAGGTGGTTATCCATAATCTAATGTAAAGGATTTATTTCTAAATTTAATTACAGGTAAACTTAAACAAACTTACGCCTCGAAAGGCTAGTTTAAATTTACTTCGAATTAAATTTAGTAACAAAAAATTTTTAAGACACCCAGTAGAGCTCTTTCTGGGAACGTCTGGACAAATCTCATAAGGTTTTAGGCGTTTCAGCTTGTTTGGTAGACTTTTTGAAAGCTTTTTCTTGACAAAACTATAATTTTCTCTTTACCGAGTTACGATTATACGAACAAAAGATATAAGAAGGCTTTATTAGCAACAAAGTCTTATATTTTCCAACAGGGAATAAATACCAATGTGTGAATGTATGTGAACACAAGAGCATTGAAAAGTTTGCGAAGTAATGCACAAAACCGCTCAGCTTCAAAGTTACGCGACTGCTGGAAACTTTTCACATACAAACTTTTGAACTCTCCAGCGAAATCAATTAGAATTCTGTTAACTGTGTCTCATCTACTTACATGCCACTACAATGTTTTATCAATGCGGTTATGTACATAAGTTAATGTTTTGCTGAAAACCTTTCAATTGCTGTTAATTAGTTTGGCTAATAAAACACAAGCATTTTATTAGCCACGCTCACACTAACTCTTGAAGTTACAAATTATTTTATTGTTATTGAATAAACTAACTAAGAATACTTGTTGTTATTCATTAGCCTAGCAATTAAGAGGCCTCTTCGATTCGCCACTTCTCTGCTCGCTATGTTTGAGCGCCGCTCCCCTATCGACCGTTGCGAAGGCATAAGCAACAACAAAGCTATACTCCTTAATTTCACACAAGAGAGTTTGCGGCGGCCAGACTAAAGTGTTATTGTGTGTGTGCAATATTTAACAGCTTGACAACCATAACGCGGTGTAAAAACATATATATCTTTATGGTAAAATAAACGAGCCACTTTGCAAAGGTTAATAATGAGGAAGTTCAAACAAGAAAAATGTGTTGAAAATCAGGAAGTTTAGTTACGAAAAACAAATTAAAACAGATGCATATTGATCTCTTGTATTTTACATATTTTGAAGGCGATCTGCCATGCTACGTGCCGCACACAAACCCCCCTCACCGACTGTGAGGCTCAACCGAGATAAACCAAGATGTTTGGCGCATTTGTAGGAATGTTATCAAGAATATATGCATTTTTTATCGCAAGTTCTACAACTGGCTACTCATTTACCGTTTAATGTTTACGCTAATTCGAAATCAAAGTTTTAGAAACTCGTTAGTTTGCCGTGTAAAGTCATTGGTATTCAAGTTCAAAGTTATAAATTCATTAAGCAAATTCGTCTTTTAATGATTTTCCGCTATGTGTTTTTATTTCTTTTATTTTTTGTGTTACGATTTCTGTTTTGTTTCATGAAATATACCGTTTGCTTTAAGCGACAATGTCTGAAGCACTGAACTTGGCCTTTATTCGCATATACATACATACATATGTATATGTATAATGCATAAATTCAAATCACACAAGCACAGCTGTTTACGTCTATGCATATGTTTGTATGTATGAGTCGAAGCATCTCTTAGGTCACAATTCGTTCGAAATTGCACAATATTTTATTCAACTCACGGCACAAATTGATTGTGCATGAATTTTTCATATTTAGCGATTGGCAAAATAAGTCCGTTTGATTTAATTTATGCATTTCGAGGAAGAAACACGACAACCCAACAACTTTCTCCGGTTGTGTTATGTTATGTATTCGCCTACGAACAGTATCCACAAGACAGTTGGCAAGGGAATGGCAATGTTTTGATTTCTTTTCAGTCTTTCGTCACTTTTGATTGCATAATTTCTCAGGCATTCCATTAAATTTAGCGTTGGTTTTTTCCACTCTCCAACAGCTGAGCGAAAATGAGCACTCCTAGATTAGCCGAAATCAGTGATTGCCGAACGCAAATCGAACTTGTTCACTATCTGTTTTCCAGAGTATGGATCCACAGTTGTAGAGTCTCATTAATCCCTCAAATAGTGCATATTAATCACTGAACCAGATGCGAATAAACTCGGAAGTGAAACTGTAACCATAAATCCGCATTTAGCGGCTGGCAAAGCGGCTCATTGCCAAGTCGGCTCGGACAGTTTAGTACTCACTTGTGCGCACGGAATATTCATAATATTTAATGTTTGTACTTTTATGTACGTTCTCCACCGAGTTTCCGCCGTAAGCAAATTAAATGTGTTGTAATAATAAAAAAAAATTAAAAAGAAAATTAGGAAACGCCCATTTAATTCAGTTTTAGTAGTTCGTTAAAAAGGTAGTACTTTAGTTACATTTTTATTTATTTTTGGTTTTCAATAGCATTTATCTGAGGGTGTTTTTGCTAATTTGAAAAGTAAACACATATTTTGCGCCCGAAATGACATTTGGTAAAGTCAACGCTTGAGCGCGCACGATATGCTGATTTGCTATCGCATATTTGATATTCACGATTGAACGCGTTTTTTGAAATATATGCATGTCTGTCGATAGAATCTCAATTCGGTTTAAATTTATTGTTCGTTACGTAAATTTTAAACCAAAAATCATAAAAGTTAGTAAAATAGCCAATATTTTAGCCATTTGGTGGTTGAACAGTTTTAGACAGACACAGCCACGGCGATAATAAAGGCAGGCACTCCCATGCGTTTATTTCCGGTCAGGATCTTACATGTTCGATTTTAAAGAGGTTCAAATATAAAAGCCATTTTGATTATTTCCAAGCTGAAGTGTATTATTCTAAAAAATTCTTTAAAGCCTTTCCTCAACTAAATTCTACGAACCTTCATAAGACCCCTCTCAATAAACAGACTGTAAAAAAGTAGTACTTATTGAAATTATTCGAGTATGTAAACCAGTAGGCTCTTATGCTGCCTGAAACTGTTTCCTTATACCATAACTTCCTCCAAAACTTTCCGCATTTTGTCTGGCACAAGTTCCAATCTATCCCGCATTATCTCGCCCATACATATATTATATTCCATTACATACCTACATACTTATCACGTTAACTGTATAGACAGACATTAGTCTTTAACTAGTTGAAAGCGTTTAGCTCATCATCATTCATTTGTTTGTTTTCACATCTATTTATTTGCTTTCATTGTTCACTCTTTTTTATTCAACTCACGGCACAAAATTTTTGTCACTTTTCGGCCAAATTTACATTGCTAACGTCATCTTACGAAGAGCACTAACATTTCATACAAAAAATGTCAAATTTGTCTTCTCTTTTACTCGCGCCGAGTTAGCAGCAGCGCGGCAGTCATTTCGTCGCAAAGTGGGGCCAATTGGAGATTCCAAACGAAGCCAGGTCCTTCTCCACCTGGTCCTTCCAACGGAGTAGAGGTCTTCTTCTTCCTCTGCTTCCCCGGCAGGTACTGCGTCGAATACTCTCAGAGCTGGAGTATATTCGTATATTCGGACGACATGACATAGCCAGCACAGCTGCTGTCCCTTAATTCGCTGAACTATGTCAATGTCGTCGTATATGTCGTACAGCTCATCGTTCCATGGAATGCGATACTCGCCGTTGCCAATGCGAAAATAACCATAAATACCAGAACCTTCCTCTCGAAAACCAGTAACGCCGACTCACCAAATGTTGTCGTAGTCCATGTCTCTGAGGACTTTATTTTTCAGTTGCCAAAGTTATGTCTATCAACAGTGAAGTAGGAGCTAAGTTTCTTTGATGACAGGATATATTTTTGTATTGAATTGCTCCCTCCATAACTTCAGTATGTTCTGTGCATCAGTCACCAGATTACCGCTTAGGATTCTACAAGAGTCAAATAAATCGAAGAATATAAAATTGCTTTGTGCACATTTCGAAACTTTTTTAAGAAGAGTTTTATTCTTTCCTGGCTCTGTGCATTTTTTACAACGAATTGTGTTCATTAAAGTTCGTCGGCACTAATTTCTAACTGTTTGGGAGCAATCGCCTGAGAGAGCAACAACAAACCTAATCTAAAGTTAAAGGTTTATGTCTTTCTAAGACTTCAAAGTAACTAGTTGGATTAGTCGAAGCGAGAGAGTTTCGTTCAACAAGATAGCCGTCAGCAAAGTGAAGTTCTATGACCAATCTGAACTGTGCTCCATGTCAATTCTTATGGCTTAAATCCCCTGGCTAGATAGATAGATATGCATTGTCTTCGTGAAACTGTGACTTATTTATTTCTGTTTTATTACTTGATTTTTGGATCTTTATGCACTTCGTTAAAAAATCGGAAGGGATTTTTGCTCAATAAGCAAAGTCAAAAGAAAGTAAATTCAGATTAATGATCCAAATGCAAATATCAAACGAAGTAGCTAATAGTTTTAACAATATTATTGATCAATTATATCGTTATGACTGCTACCTCCCTTTCCAGTGGAACGCCTGTCCATTGCATTGACGTCGGCCGGCGCATGTATGGAATATCAATTAACAAAGGCCAACTAACGACGGCTATTAACACTGTCGACTTAATAATTGAGGCAGATTTTCCATCACCATATAAATACAATCGAAAGCAATAAAAAACACGTGCTCAAGCTGCACGTGACCTCTCCCTCGAATGCCGTCGAATTCAATTTTTCAATGGATTTGTGGAACAACTGACTTTGCACTGCTTAATGAATTCACAAAAAGTGCATTTCGAATCGTTAAACTCGATTTTTGTTGCGATTTTATCACCTTAGCGGCATTTGAGAAAGTGTTGCATGCGCCTACAGTCACGTAGATTAATATGACGCATAACTGTTAATTTATTATAACAACTGTTTAAAATATTATATTTGTCGACTATTTTGAAACCGCTCCACGCTGCAACTACTTAAAATCTATCAAATTAAATTTGGTAATGCGAAATCTACTACAAAATCGATCGGGTTTCAGAACTCTTAACAGAAATATTCACAAAAACAGATATATCTCATGGAATTTCGTATACGACAATCGAGTTGCGTCAATTCAAAATCATTATTCAATACCATAATTTTCAACCAAATATATTATTCACAGACCCTTGATTTAATGAAAATAAATGGCCATCGATTCTTTCTGGCCGCTGCTTGACATTAATTATGCAAATGTTTTCATTATGTATCGATTGATTGCAATAATTTGTTATTAGGAAAACAAGCTCTAGGCATTAGCATTTCGGCTGCCAGGTTATCGCACTAAATCATATATAAACGAAATTAAATGAAAATTATATATTTTCATAAATGCATTGACCCGCAGCCATTGATTGCGTTCAGTGTAATTGCAGTGATTAACTTATTATCGGCCAAATGTCAGGCGTGTGGCCGTAAATGCGGCAAAGCTGTGCCAATGAAACCGCCACGTTTTTCATTTCAAATAAATGCGAAATGATTGAATTCGATTGCAGTTCGAGCTTAAAAAGACCTCACTTAAACGGGCACAAGTGTGAACAGCTCTCGGTCGCACGAGGCGTAAATTCGTGCAAATGGCTAACAATTGAACTAAACTCGTACTTTACCGCTTAAAAACGAAATTATTGAGAATAAAAGAAGTAAAACTCGACGTGATTAGCTAGAATTGACACTTCACAAGTTCTCAAAAAGTCATCGTTCAATACGCTTAGTTAATGTCAAATTAAAATAGATTGCGCATACTTACATTTGTTTAAAAAATCCCCTGAAAATTTGTGTAATTCACAAAAGCCAAAATAAACCGTTAAACGCAAACTAACTAGTGGTTACGCAAACCATTTTCCAACAATGTTGGCGTGTACAGGATGTTCGTTTTGTCAAATATTTATACATATTTGATTCAAATATTTGTATTAAATTTCAAGTGTTTTCATTCAACAATGACTCACACAGTCTTAATAACGCCTCGATGGCCAGGGCAAATGTGTTTTCTCTCACTTAAAATACTTGCAGTGTCAATGAGGCAAGAAGGACTATTTTAGCAAATAACTACAAAACACTTATAATAAGAAGTTATTTTTTCTAGCCGGATTTAAAAAAATATGCAAGTGTTTTAAGGTACGACTACAAAGTATGTGTAGAACTTAGTATTGATTCGAAAATGCTCACAAATACTGTTGGCAAATTTCAACTGAATTTATGAACTGCATTTATTGTTGGCCCTTGGTGTTTTAAGCAAAAAGCTGGACGTTCAAGCTGATCATCCCAAAATTTAAACTTAAATGTAAATGTAATCAGAACAGTTACAGAGTATTTGCCTTTGTCTGATGTCAAATGCTTTATTATTCTTTCGGATAAACGATTTTCTTTTAACACTAAAGAGTGTGTATATTTTGCAAAATAAAGGCAATGAGTTTGAGTTTTAGAACAACTCAGAAATTACCACAAGTTGGCTTCAAGTATGTACATATTTTCTGAGGGAATGAGAATAAAATCACTCAACTTGTGATGAGAAGAGTTTGGTGCGAATTTTAGTGCGTTGACGTGTTTTGCTAATTTGTTCATTCAAAATAATACTTTATAAGGCATTTCAACCAGCTTTAAGCAATGGCAATATTTTGATATATGAAAACATGCACAAGTATGATTGATCGCCTGTACTTATGAACATTTTTACACTTCTATTAGCTCTATACTGGATCTTTAAACTAGTTGTGAAAAATACCAGTCCAACTAGTCAGAAAAGCATCAAACTTATACCAACTGGCTCTTCTCCCAAGGGTCAGCATTACCAAAAGTGTTAACTTCACTAGGAAGTTTAAGGTTACCCTGAGCAGTAATGCTGAATAGAACAATTCCGCTCTCGAGCTACTGCTTAAGGACAGTACAATCAAGTGGTATACCGATGGCTTAAAAATGTCAAAATGGGTATTGACGCGGAGGTCACAGGACCACGCACAAAACTCTCCATACTTATGGGTAGTTTTCCGAACATATTTCAAGCAGAGGCCTTTGCTATAAGCAGGCGCGTAGAGATAAACATCCAACACAACTATGGCAATGATCGTATAGCTATACTAAGCGATAATCAAGCGACACCCAAAGCGATCTTTGCGTACGACATCAAATCGCAGTTGGTGCAGAAGTGCATAGAATGGCTGAACAGTCTATCATATCGTAATCAAGTGCACCTTAGTTGAATGCCAAGTCACAAATGAGCTTGAGCCGCAAGGATGAAGCAGAGGGTAGAAGCATTTAAATATGTAATCAAATGCCCAAGGGAAAAACTCAGGCTACTTGTCGCCTTCTTCACTGGCCATTGTTAGCTCATGAAGCACTTAGTTGGGCATAGCTTTTTGTGCAATTTGCCGGTTCTGCGACTTCGAGTCCGAAACTGCAGAACACCTAGCAATTGACTGCACGGCAGTCTGTAGGTGCAGGCTAAAAGCCCTTGGATACTTGCTTCCAAATAGAGATTATATCGCCTCAATAGCAACTAGCAGTATATTGGAATCCATCATGGGGAGTCCACATTACAAAGTTTACCTTAGAACTAAACAGTTAGTATGCCTACCTGTTTTAAACCGTTTTGAAACCTTTATATTCTGGGCGAAATCTGACAGTTTACACCAGTTTTAGACAGCTAGGTGACTAGTTGACTTTTTGCTTCAAACTAGTTGTAAGGTAAGTAATGACTAGTAGCTCTGACCGCAAGGTGTCAACATGACTATGGTATGGTAATAACAACGCCGTGTTCAGTCTTCAACGCCACTGTTGCTATATATAGCACATTCACGTAACTGTAGGTATGAATGTAGAAATGTGTGTATGTTTACTTAAAAATACTACGCCGGTCATTTTTCATTTCGGCTATTTCATCTTCATAAATACATTTGTATCTGGCCGTCAGCCCTGACATTGCTCAGGGCCAGCCTGAACAGCGTCACCGCGCTTCGAGCCCTAAGCAGCGTGTGAGTCTCACATTTATGTGTGTGTTTTGATGCGGCAGCGCAAATACTGGTTTGGCAATGGCTTAAGATAGTATGCTTCTTGCTGTGAGCCATGTGACACATTAACTGCGCAAAATAACAACGCTTGTCGGTATGTATGCGCAAATTTGTGTTTGTGTGCGCTAATGAATTAGCTTCGCCCAGTGACATTCGGAAACAATGAAATGACATAAACAAAAAGAGAATATTTGAATATTTTGTTCTTGAATAAAAAATTGTTTCACTTTCGCAGGGCGCACAGCGGTAGTCCTATTACTCAGGTGCCGCTGAATTTCGTCATGTAGGTATGCACACCCATCCATACATATGTAGATATGTACGCTCGACACTTGCCGTATTTGTTCGCTTTTGGCTCCGACACACACGTGGTCGCTCCCAAACATAAATAACAGCCGTCAACCGAATTAATTAGCCAGCCACAAAAATGAAAAAAATGCGCAATAAGAAATTTAAAAGTAGAAATAGAACAACAACAACATGCCGGATTTTGACACTTTTTTCAATTTTAACTTTGTCACTTGAATTCGTTTAATTGGAATTGGAATAACTGTTTTTTTTTTCAGGTATTAAAACCTGCTGTTTGTTTATAGCCAATGCTCTTTTTCATTTTTTTAATTTTTGTTCTATTAAGGTATTTATATTAAATTAATACGGCATCTCTAAATCAACAGCTATACTAGTTATAGCAACTCGACATAACTTTCAAGAAATAGATAACGGTACTCGTTCGAAAAAGTCAGTTTCATATTACACTGGGCAATAGACGCTAATTAAGTTGCTCAAAATGCACTCGAATTGTTCGATTAAGTGAATGCGCAATGTCAATAACTGTAAATAATACTGTTATTTATTATGCCACATAATATTTGCCATATCTTTGTTTGCTCTAAATTAATTGCAAACAAACACAAAAGCCATTTAAATAGTTAAGTTGGCCATTATGCTGATATTTGCACAATTTATCCTTTGGAATGTGCCGAAGTTTGTGTATTAGTGTGCAGTTAAATAAACAAGTACACACATACATACAAAGATACAAACAGCATGGACGGCAAAATGGATAACTAATCAATATACATGCAGACACGATAAGTTCATTTGAATTGGAAATTTATCAAGAGATCTGGTTTTTTATATACTGAGTATATTTTGCGCAAAAATGTGTATGATAATAGAGTTCTCTTAATGAATTGAAACTGACGATTTAAGCAACTTGCTTATGGGGTCATTAACCAAATTCTTCCCTCTTTAAAAAACAA
Source organism: Bactrocera latifrons (assembly GCF_001853355.1). NCBI lineage: Eukaryota > Metazoa > Arthropoda > Insecta > Diptera > Tephritidae > Bactrocera > Bactrocera latifrons. The sequence goes on along the minus strand of NW_017537223.1, from coordinate 411,930 downwards.
TAGTAGTAGTATCTCCTGTCATCAAACAAACAGTCATCGCGCTCGCTACTAGGCACCCACGTCACTGTTGACAATCATAACTTCGAAGTTCTAGATTATTTCTTCTGAGCAATTGAGCAGTAAAGTCCTCTCTCGAGGAACAAAAACCAAACTCTATAAGTCACTCATTAATCCCGTCCTGCTATATGGTGCAGAGGCATGGACGATGACAACATCTGATGAGGCGACGTAACGAGTTTTCGAGAGAAAGTTTCTGCGGAAGATTTATGGTATTTTACTCATTGGTCACGGCGACTATCGCATTCAATGGAATTATGAGCTGTATGAAATATATGTATGTATGACGACATAGACATAGTTTAGCGAATTATGAGACAGTGGCTGGGCTGGCTATGTCAAGTAGTCTAACTAGATAGATCAAAACTCTCCAGCTCTGAGAGTCTTCGACGAAGTACCTGGCGAGGAAAGCAGAGGGAGAGGAAGACCTCCACTGCGTTGGAAAGACCAGGTGGAGAAGCACATGACTACACTTCAATTGTCGAATAAACACCCCACAAACTTGCTGAAACAAAGGGTTAATATAGGCTAACAAAGTTTAACAATACCTTTGATTTAAGACCACATGAGAACGCTACTTTTTAGTACTAATTTCCCAACTAAAAATCAATATACCAGGCCACGTCGGAATTGCTGTGAACGAGCATGCAGACAATGCCGCTAAGTATTTTGAGTCAGCACCGACTCTTCTCCATGAGTTACATGACGAAAATGATCTTAGAAAACTGTTACAAAAGCATGTACAGAAAAAAAGATGCGCGGACTGGAGAAGTTTCGAACACCCGTATAAAAACTTCAACCCACTTCGAAATAACATTTACTACCCTAGCAATATATTTCGACTGCAAGCAACCGTGTTCATACGTTTAAGAATCGGCCATACCCAAATCACACATTAGCACCTACTCACCGGAAATCCTAAGTCATCTTGCCCCTTCTGCTCCAACACACTATCCGTGGACCACATCTTACGCACCTGTCCAGCTTTAGAGAGTATTAGGCATAAACACTTTATTTCTGTTCAATATCAAACACTGTTAAAAACACCATCTTTTGAAAATATTACATGTATTTATAATTTTCTAGTGGAATGTAACATACATAATATGATATAATATAGATTTGTTATAATGTCGGAGTCGATGGCCAAAGCTGCTCGCACTCCTCCTTATCATTAGGTTTAATAGCCTGTATATTTTTCCTAATAAATGTAATAATAATAGCTTTAGAGTTTAGTGAATCAAACAAACTATAACATCTGTTCAGACACAATGGCATTGGTCGTTTATGTTTGGTTATTAAATGTTTTTTACAGCGTCAGCTAATATTTTTGTATCTCCATAACTATCAAGAGAATACGTGTGTAAAGTTCTCTTTATCGTATTACCCGTTAATTTGAGCATAAAATCTTTCAGTTCGAACCAATCGCAATAGAAAAACTGTTTTAACATCTGTAAACAGAGGCTTGGATTTTTTAAAGAAAGTAGTTGTATCAGGTATTCGCAATATTCTATTAGCGAACTGAACTCTTTTCTTCCACTTGCAGAATATCAACCAGAAAACTGCGCTCGAAGATAACAAGAAACAAGAAAAAACGTTAAATTCGGCTGCATCCTAGTTAATATATCTTTCACATGTGCATTTCTTTTATTAACTATGTATCTAGTTTGTATGGCAGCTATATGCTATAGTTAAGCGATCTGAACAATTTCTTCGGAGTTTATGTTATTACCTTAAGCAGTAATCCATGTCAAATTTCGTGAAGATACCACGTCAAATGCAAAAGYTTTCCATACAAGCCCTTGATTCCGATCGTTCGGTTTGTATGGCAGCTATATGCTATAGTAAGCCTATCTAAACAATTTCTGTGAAAGTTGTGTGAAAGTGGAAGTTAAAGTTTTCCATACAAGAGCTTGATTCCGATTGTTTAGTTTATATGGCAGCTATATGTTATAGTGGTCCGATATCGGCAGTTACGACAAATGAGCAGCTTCTTGAAAGGACGTTTGCAAAATTTCAAAACGATATCTTAAAAACTGAGAGACTAGTTCGTATATATATAGACAGACGGACGTGGCTAAATCGACTCAGCTCAACATACGAATCATTTATATATTATATATACTTTATAGGGTCTCCGGCGCTTTCTTCTGGGAAGAAAAGAAGTGCCGAATCGATGACGGTGATCGTATTTCAATCGGTTCTCAGTAAAATAAACTAGACTACATACAAGTCAAGTTCGAGTACAACCCAACATTTACCTAAGGTGCAAAATAGCATATATACGAGTATATAACTCATACACAGACCGGAAGATGTAGCATAATTTCAATTATATAATAGATCTCACGCCTTGATCGATTTTTGGTGTATTTATCTTCCAATTTCATCAATTTTTACAGTATCAATAGTGGTGCTGAAAGAATTTGTCTGGAACGGACTTGGTTATTGTAGCTTATCCTAATTTGGTGCTTAGTTATGGCACTTAATAGGCTTCGCTTAATAGCAACTAAGTTTCATTATAATACCTCAATTTTAACTAAAGTTACAGCTTACTCAGAGGGACGGGCGGCCGGGCAGACAGTCGCTTAGCTGTGAAATATTCATCTCTTCATTCTGATCGTTTATATCCTATATCTACCAGATCTCGATTAATTTTAGGTCATCCGTTAGGTGAAGAAAACAAGTATACTCTGTAGCAACATGTTGCAAGAATATAAAAATACAGCTTAGTCAGTCAATTGAAATCGGTTAGCGTATCAATCGAGGCTCTGATTTAAATACATATACTTGTACGAGTATGTATATGCCTACCTACATACATATATACATATATACACATACAGAAATTTATAAATGCGAGCCGCAGATAGAGCTATAAAGCGGACAACTATTTGCTTTTCGTTATTAGTTTTTGTTGCTAGCGAATTTTTTCCTCTGTTCGCAGAGTTTTGTAGCTGCTTATTATGACTTAGCGGATTTGCTGCTATGCTATCTGAGTGTGTGTGTGCGTGTGTTTGGTTCGGTGCGGCGTTTCGTGTTTCTGGTTCAAGTTTAGGGTCAATAACACTCGATAGTACGTAACTAGCGGCTATTAAATGCATACAAGTATACATATGCAATTGACTGACGCTGCAAACCACAACAATAATCCCCACTTGTCTATAATTTTATAAAATATATAGCTATTAAATTATCAAATATTTAAAAGCTATTGCTTAATTCCACTTTTAACTGCTAATCACTTTCCATTACTAATTAATGCTTTGCTAATTTGGTTCCTCCTATTGAGCTTTAATATACAAATACTTATTATTATACTCTCAACCGAGTATATTAAGTTTTCCACCAAGTTTGTAATACCTAGAAAGTGTAGAAAAAATATTATTAAAAATTATTAATTTTTTTGACCTACCCTAATATTCGCACATCAGTCCATATGTACTTTTATAGTTTTGCATATTTTTCCTCATAATCACTACATATTCATTTTTCCCTTGGAGCGAATTATCACAATTAAAACTGCACATAAGTCAAGTTGAAAAGGTTAGAAGCTTACGACACCGCTCTTTGCCTTCTCTAATATATAGTATACGAGTAAGTATGTGTGTTTATGTTTAGACGGCAATGACAGCAACAATAAACGACTTAAAAATATATCCAAATTTAAAAGATGCAATTAAATTGCATAACGCTAATAAAGTGCGTCATTGCCCCACAGCCCTTTGGCCTGAACTTCAAGTAGCGAGGAAAAAGGAAGTCAATTCAAAAGCAGTTAAGCGAACACGATACCCAAAACAAAGTGTTTGAAGCTATCAAACAATGCCTTGAGGAAGCTTAAAAGCCAGCCAGAATTGTCATTTGTTGCAGGCGAAGCCAATAGAAATAATATATGCCCTGATATAAGGAAAAGTTAAGGGTTATAAACAAAACTCCGAAAACAAAAACATTGATTAACCCAACGTCAACATTTCAGCAACTGCCTTGTTCATTGGCTTTGTGAGTGAATCGGTATGAATTTACTATTAAAAGGTTAGAGTTGCTTAAGCCTGCTTCCAGTTTTTATGGCCGAAAAACGCTCCACGGTTTGCTATGGCTATCGAGGGTAAGAGAGTCTTTTTGAAGTAATCTTCTAAACATCTATCGAGAACTGGTGTCGAAAGCAGGCTCTGCGGCACACATTTTATCAATAAAGCACCGCATTTCTCAAATTTCTCTCCTCGCCTTTTTGGTTTATTGGGTTGTCAGGTGCATGTGAATGTCGCCTGCAACTGAAATAGGAAAAACACCGTACCGATAAATGAAATTAAATATTCTATAAATGTGCTCAAGCGAAATGAAGCCCAAAAACTTCTGACATGTGAAATATTTCGAAAAAATCTTGACCCACTTTTTTCAAGAACAAGGCTAACGCATTCGAAAGGAATAATTCTCGCAAAGCAAACGAAATACACAAAGTCACTACATAAAAATCAACAGTGTGTTCAATTATTAAGTGGACCATGAGAAAATAAATTGCAGCGCTGCGAGAACAGTGTTTTAACAGTATTCATGTATAAGTATCTCATGGTATGCTATATAGCTTCAAATTGCTGTTTATATTGTGCAGTTCAGTGAACTTGCGGCGACGACTCGGCAGATTGTAAAACTGTATTGGATGCATGTATATGTGCGACTGTAAACTATGGGTGTCTGTGTGTATGTATTTATGTAGGTAGTCTTGTAACCTGTACTATAACGCTGTGCACGGAGTGGGTGAAAAAGTGAAGCATTTACAAAACACTGGAAAAGAGTAAAGTGTAAAATCAATATAATAAATAGCCGTCAGTTCATGGGTGAAGTGTGAGGTGTAAAAATTAAAAAGCCAGAAGGTCCTCGAATTGCGCTCAATTAATTTTTTATTTTCATTATTTGTATTTTTTTCTTCACCAAAACCGCACAACCGCCGCTCACTTAATCAACAGGCCGATTAACGATCGATATTATTGTACGACCACAAACATATATCAAGCACACCCTTCAGGAAATGAAAAACTAATGAGAAATGGTTCGGCAAATTGTTCCAGAACTTGAATTGAAGCTATAGATCCGCCTATAAAAAATAAGAAAAATAAGTTTCAAGTGTGTCTGTGAAGTGAAATCCGCTAGATGGCGCCGGGCCAATTTGGTCTGTATTTATTAGTCAATTTAGTTCACATTTGCATTGCTTACATTTTGGGAGACATAACACACGTTTGATTTTCAATTTTCAAAAAAACACAGAAACTTGAAATAATACGCAAAAATATCGAGCAAAAAATCGAAGCAATTTTATAAAATTGTAAATTCCTACGGGGCATCCCTCCATTTATTTAAATCAGTGTGCAATGAATATGTGTCTTCCTTTGCTTTTTTCATGCAAATTTTTGGATTTTCATTTTTTCCTCTCTTGAATTTACGCCTGCAAATTAAGGCAAACAAAGTTAAAGGTTCAGCAAGGAAGAACATAAAAACACTTATTACTTAAACACACGCCTCAATTAAGCTTCACTCGAAACATTTACCTCAACATTTACTTTTGCTTTGATTTTATTTTGCTTGACTTTACCCTGGTTGAAATACAGTCAAGAGCAGTGTCAGCCACGACACACCGGAACCGCCTTGAACTCAAAAATCGGTTTGCCGCTCGACGATACGCAACCCATGAGCACAAAGATAATGAAACTGTGACTCACTTCTTCAACTGCGCCCAAAGCTACGATATATACAAATGCTTGGTTGTATCACCGAAAGTAAGCTGAAAGGAGATGCGAATAAATAAGCTTAGCAAAACACAATGCGAAGTATAACAGAAGCAGCATAAATTTATTATAATAAGCGGGCACGAGAGCGGCACACGCAGCCTTGACAGCCTTTGGCCAATATTATAAATTAGTTTCTGGAAGAAGCTGTAGAGCGGTAGCTGCATCTTTTTTGTGTCGGACTAGGTAGTTTCAGCATCCCCCAATCACAATTGTACTTGCACTATCTTCGTATTAATTAAATGCTTTTTTGTCCAAAGAGCAAAACGAGAGCTTAGAGAGCAAAAGGAAATAAGTACTTTATAGCCCTACATTTATGGTAGAAATTTTGTTTATTACAAATTGGAAAAAAGTTTCGCAGGAATAACATAATTCTTCACCCGAAAGTCTCATCAAAGAAAACGCTTACCTCAGCAAGCGTCAACACACCCGGTACTCGCGCTTGGCAAGCACCTACGGCAGACACTTTCGGTTGCATATGAGGAGCATAATGTGGTTTCAAAAGGAAAACAGTAAAGCAAATCTTGATAAGTTTTCGGATGTATCAAAAAGTTAGCAGCTGCCCAACGTAACAAGCAAAAAAAAAAAGGAAACTTTCTAAAGATTTTCCGCTTTATTATTATTATTCAGGAAAATGCTCCACAGCGTTTTCTCTCTTTTCTCTCGCTGACAGCTAAAAGTTTTGTTTGACATTGTTCATAGACTTTTTCATGGAGGTTATCATTATGAGTTTGCTGCGAAACTTTTCATTTATTGCAAGTGCGAGAAAATCTGTGCATCTTCAAAGAATTCCTGGAAAACTGCACAATATCTGTTTTCCAGTTTCGTTACACATTCAAATATCTTTTTCATCTCGAAGGCGAGTGAAAGTACAAAGCACTGAACTATTCAATGGATCACTGCAATAGAAAGAGTTGAAAGGCTTTCTCCGTCCACCGCAACAATCAACACACACAAAAACCTTTCTGTTGGCGACCAACACAAATTTCTCTTTGAACTGACGGTGCAGGCACATATATTTGTACCACAAGATGTACTGTTGCAGTGACGAATAGTATAATAAATTGAATTTGGAGAAAGCTACACTATAAAAAGTCCATAGAGAATGAAGCACTGCAGGTGAGAGAAACCCAGTTTTTTTCTCAATTGCGATTCATTGAAAGTACCTCATGGTACTTGAGTGATTTTGAGCAGACAAAACCAGCTTCTTTTATAGGTCAACTGGTGAAAGCTTTGAGCTTTTATTAAACAGCATTAATTGGATTGAATTTCTGGAGTACGTCGCTTAGACTCGGACACTTTTGTTTTGCCGGCTATTTTCCGGTTAGTGTACCGTATTTGTTGTCATTTGACGCTCGCTAAAAAATTTTCGAAGGAACTAACATTCACTTTGTTGTTTCTGCTGAAACAAAGACCTTCAAAATGTACCAAAATCTTTCAAGCGCTTCCATTCACCACAATTATTGGCCCCGTTGCGCATGTGTAACTGCGCGGTAAGCAACTGTTATTGGTATGCAAATGCACAATCGTCCACACACACACACCCCACTCAAGCGCAAAGCGCATGCGCCGCAAAATCATGCCAAAAATCGCCAATTCATGTGACCATAACAAATCATTGGTAAACGGAAGCGAAGCGAATTCAAAACAAAAAACGAAAAATCCACAAATCAACTGCAATTATGCCAACAGCAACAACTACAACAGCAATAACAGCCGGTTAAAGCGCAACGAAATCTCGGACGGACGTAGTAAACTAGCCGTAAATAGCCGAAATTGGAAAAGAGCGATTAAAGTGCTTCGGCAGAGCAACATGACTGATCACCGATTGTGAACTCAAAGCGCTCACACACACAAGCGCTCAACGTGCATAAGCATGTTGCAATACCATGCAAGCTTGGAGAGGCGGGTGTATGTGTGGGCGCGCAAAAGTGTTRCATCGCGGCCGTGAGAGTCACTCAATTCGAGTGCCGCTTCCACAACAACAACTCACTGCTCGATTTCAGTGCTGATCGCGCTTTTCTTTGCTGCGCTCATTTTTTCTCTGCGCTTCGCTTCGGAGTCTTCACATTTGCAGCATTTCGGTGGCTTTTTGTTTTTGGGCATTTTTTCGCGTTTTCTTTTCTTTCATTTGCTTTCCAGCGTTTCATCAACGCTGTTGGCTTGTTGGCGTTATTGTTGTTTGCATAAATTGAAAGTGCACGCGCTGCAAATGGTTTAGTTCAGTTTGATTTCGCAAAGCCATTCGACGCTTTGCCGGCTCCGAATCTGAGCCCAAGTTACCTAAAGTGACGCCGAATTGAAATTGGGTGTGTGTTTTTTCAAGTGGACGAATGATTCGGTGTCGCAATTGGATTCTATAAATATTTATCGCGTCATTGAGTGTATCAGCTCGGCAATCGGGTTTAAAGTCAATTTAATTCCGTGTTTTTTGCGTGTGCGCATGTGCAAAATTTCTCCAAAAAAGAAATCTTCCAGAATGGCTGCGTCACATATAACCAATGAAGTAAGTGGTTTATGAGGGAGGTTTGGCCAAAAACGACTTTGAACTGAAAGTGAAAATACCGAATAACGAAGAATTCAAATCAAGCGGCTTCCCGTCTTGCCAAAAAAGTGTTTGTGAAATGCCTTACTTTGCTTAAGGAAAGCCAAAAATATTACGCTTTAATCTCAATCCGGGACACGCGCCTGAATGTAATACCATATGTGGCTTGATTGGTTCAAGAACCGGCAATCAAATGAAATTTCGGCCACAACGTCTTTTTCTATTCCATTTTTGTTCGATCCATTTATGGCTTGCCACTTTTTCAGTGCAGCAAACCAGTAATGGATGTAACCAAAGTTGGAGTGTGGTAATAGCAAAAGTAACCATCGGTATTCTTAATTAATGCTTAACTGTTTTATGCAAATTAGAAAAGTCTTTTAAATTTGCGTTTTTCTTAGTTAGTCAAGTTATCTTGAAAGATCATATTATATAATAGCCACGACTATAAAAGTACTTCGAAGCAGAGAGATCCTGAATCGTCACTGAGACTAATTAACTCTTTCTCTCAGCCCAGATTAAAAACAAAAAAAAAAAAAAACAAAAAAAAAAAAAAAAAAAAAAAAAAAAAAAAAAAAAAAAAAAACAAAAAAAAAAAAAACAAACAAAAAAAGATTTGAAAAGTGTCTTGTCCATAAATCTAATCAAGAACAATAACTTTCAATGTAAATCCTGCTAAAACATATCTACAAAATAGACCATTTTTTTCATTAAAATCCTTCCAGACCGCTACGCTCAATCTATATTTGAGGAGGCTAAGAAAAGATAATTTGTAGATCGAACTGAGTTCCTTGGAACTAAGCCTTAATTATAATATTTATCATCAAATTAGGAAATATGAGCCAGAACTACGTAGTTATGTTATTAAAGACTATTCATATTTAATTTTCCTTTCAACGCTTCACTTTCGGTACTCGTATTGGTAATTAATTTTTGATAAGCACTTCGGATTGTCGCACATCCATAACGGGAATAGTTTTAATCGCAGTCCAGAGTCTATACTTGTAACACGTCCTCTTTACTCCGGGCAACATTTTGTGTACCTTAAGATGATATTTTTGAGATTTCTTTAATATCTTGAACATAATACGAAATCTTCGAAATAAATTTCAGCATTGACAAAATCTGCTAAACTTTATCAGCAGTAGAGTCCACTTCTTCTTCTTCTTGATGGGCGTAGACACCGCTTACGCGATTATAGCCGAGTTAACAACAGCGCGCCAGTCGTTTCTTCTTTTCGCTGCGTGGCGCCAATTAGATATTCCAAGYGAAGCCAGGTCCTTCTCCACTTGGTCCTTCCAACGGAGTGGAGGTCTTCCTCTTCCTCTGCTTCCCCCGGCGGGTACTGCGTCGAATACTTTCAGAGCTGGAGCGTTTTCGTCCATCCGGACAACATGACCGAACCAGCGTAGCCGCTGTATCTCGTAGAGCTCATCGTTCCATCGAATGCGATATTCGCCGTGGCCAACGCGCAAAGGACCATAAATCTTTCGCAGAACTTTTCTCTCGAAAACTCGCAATAGCAGGACGGGTATTATGAGTGACTTATAGAGTTTGGTTTTTGTTTGTCGAGAGAGGCCTTTGCTTCTCAATTGCCTACTCAGATCAAAAGTGGGGTCTCTCACCCGAGGCTGTTGTTGCGTTGTCATTGGGGTGGTTTTTTTACGTGGCGGGTCCCAAGCCCAGCGCACAACCCTATGCAGGGAATGTTTCGCCTTCTCACTTTAGCTCACCTTCAAACGGATGTTCTTAGGCTACCCAGAGGATACTTGGTCAARGACCGGAAGTCGTGAGCTGCTTGAGTCATATGTAAAAGAATCGTTTCTGGCCACTCCCAAGTGAATAGCGATCAGAAAACTTTCCTCACTTGCATGAACTTTTACACATGACTCCATCCTCCCAGTAGAGTCCACTACAAAAATCAAAAAACATTGCTTATACAGCCTAGCAAGTCGAAATGTATTTATCTTCAAGCTATTCCTTAACTTATATTAGAAATTTGTATGACGATTATGATATTGCCTTAATTCAGTTTAATCTTAATAGAAGTAAGAGCAACTTATAATACTGCCAGTTCGCAATGGATATCTCCCACTATTAGTAAGGTTGTAAATATAACTGGTTTAAAAGTTCCCAATAACGTATGGAGTTTCATTGTTGCCAATGGCTAAAGTCCTCTAACTTCCTACATACCATAGGAAATAATACGCATCCACTTTTATCTTTATTAATAGTTTCTCGTACTAGACGTAAAAGACTTGTAGACACACCGAAATAGAGTTTCGCTTAAAAATGTCAATTGATCCTTTAGAAAGCCATAGAAACAAGTAGCAGAAATTTCTAGTAGCGCTGTTGGGTAAATAACCAGTATTTTATCCGATAACTGGTTTGAAGGGTAACTTATCATTTCACTACTCATGGCTCTTTCTCACAAAAAACTGCTAAAATTCAAATATTTTCTTAGGGAGACCATTTAGGGTAAAATATGAGATTGGAGAATACAAGTCATATTTTTAAAATACAGAAAGCGAGATTCAACAAAAGGGTTGTTAACTACCAAGCTGATTATATTTTTATTTACAAAAGCCACTAAGTGCTAATTCGCATTCACTGCCGGAATAATTTGTACCGTTAAGCCATATACCGGTAGTTTCCGCCGCCTTGGTCATGCTCATTTCCGATCTAGACGTGCGAGTGTGTTTGGTGATAAGCTTATCGTTACCTGTTCGCCCAATGAACGCGTACTGCACGTTAACCGATTCCGTAACACATTGTCGTATTTACAGTTATCTAGCGTGGAAGCGAAGCAACAATAACAAAGATTGTTGATCGATAGCGCTAATCACGCTTCACCGGCTCAACAGCCACAGCCAATTTATGTAATACACTTATAAACGCATGCAAATATTTATATAATCACGGAAATGCTTTCGATGGAAGTAAATAAGGTACGAGACGACGACCGCAATGAAAGTGATAGTGACTTATGCGAAATCTGTGCGGCCAAAGAAGGCGAATACGAAACCAAAACAAAAGCGAATCGCACGCGACAATGATTTTAAAACGCTACAGCGTGAACGAGTAACAAAATAATGAAATAAATACATACACACAAACACACACTATGTAATGTGCCATGTTTGGATATATAATATATATATATGTATATAGGTGTATACAAAAAGACTCAAATTGCCAAAATCATTTCGTTTCGCAAAAAACCGCAACAACAACTACAACAAATGCATTCGCGCACTTTCATTTTCAATTTCTACATTTTGTTGTTGTTATTGTTGTTTTCATAATATTTTGGCTTGTTCCCAAGCGTTTACTGCGATTGTATGCACAACACATCGCTGACATTCATTTGTTGTTCATTAGTGTTGGGCGTTGTTTTCGCAATGTATTTTTAGTTTCCTTTGCTCTTTCATGTTTTTTATATTTTTTTTTTTTTTTTGTTTCGTTGTATTTGACTTCATAAAACTGTTTTACAAACGAATGGCTGCACACCAACAATGCCAGCAACAGGAATAACAACAACTGCAGCAACTTGCGAATGGCATATCACTTTGTTATTGACTTGTCACTTTTATTATTGCTTGCTCATTCATCAATTGAGTTTCACTAAACTCGCGCGCGCGTGTGTGTGTGTATATGTGCTGGTGCACCCTGCTGGGTGCAGGCATGCATGATGATGGTACCGTTATTCGTAAGGTCAATTAACTTTCATTAGCTTGAAATCTCAACTGACACTTTTTTATATTTTCTCAAATTGATTTTACCTAATATATACATATGTATATATATATGTACATATATATGCATATATAGACACACAAGTGTGCATATGGTATATGCGTACATATTGACAGATATTCGGAACGTGAATACCCTACATGCATGTAAATAATACCTAACGCAGTAAGTGAGAATACCTGTATTAGTCTAGAGCAATGAAATATCGGTAGTTAATGCTCCCAGAGTAATTTAATTAATATACTAACTATATTATCGGTAGTGCTGCTCCTCTTTGGGGTTTTATTAAAGTTCAGAAGTAGGATCATTGAAGCTTACAGATGTTAAGTTAGATTATGCCTGATCCTATCGATAAATCTCACTTAAATAACTGTGAACGTTGGCTTCTTTTATAGCAAAAAACGTATAAAAATAGATCAGCAAACCCTGAAAAAGGGTTTTAGAAAAGTATTTATCTTAAATTAATGTTTCATTGTTATAACTGCCTTTGATTCACCACAACAAGAAAAGCAACGAATCGAACAAACAACCAGTACAAATGTAGCATGCTGACGTAATCAAATAGAGATAGAGCACTAAGTGATTCTGAACCACATAATAATTTTGTTGAATTTTCGATTTTGACAATTTTTAAACCCCCGAATTCATTCAACTCCGCTCAATATAGAAACGAGATAAAAAGAACCTTAATTTTTGCATATTTCCCTAATACTGTTCCTGTTCTGATCATAAGTATGCAATGGCGAACACTATCTAAATTCTTCTGACTTGTGAAAATCAATTACAAATTAATTCTAAGTATTCTCATTAGAAATGAGTGCAACTCTTACATCTTTATTCTTTATGTAGCCTAAAATTTCACATGAATTAAATATTAAGCTAATAACTACCAACTCAGCTTGCCTTTATTATCGACAATGACCAACTCAAGAGTAGATCATGGTTTAAAGCTCAAAATCAACAGAGTCCTGTAAGTACATCTGAAAAGAGAAAATATTTACGTTTTACTCACTTGTTTAGCTGACATTTGTTAACATTTGCCCGACATAAAAATGTAAATAACGAAAGACTCATGAATTTATGACAAAACTTTTTCACTTCAACTTCCGTACATTTGTTGTTTTGTTTTCACTTTTTTGCATTGGCAATTGAGTCGCTACAAAACGAACGTACGCAAATAAATTTACGACAACTTGAAAAATACATTTTATTGTCCGTCAGCCAGTCAGTGGAGTGGGTCTGTTTACAGCAAACTAATATGAAAACTTTTCGATTTGACAAGTGTGTCAAAAAGTAAATAAAATTCGTCACTTAGAATTAGGTACAGTTCAGTTAAAAGCAAGGCAAGAAGAGAAAAACCAACTGCAAAACGATAAAAGGAAGGAATCGGTCATTTAATTTTACATCAATATTTATTTTCATGCTGTCAAATTGTTCTGTTAAGCAATGAGTATATTTGTCCATGCGTACATGCACATGTATGTATAATATTTGCTTTCGAACTGACAACAAAATTTGCGGGTTTAAGTGGCTGTCTCAAATATTGCAATATTTTAGCACCTTTAAAGGATAACACGGGTTTCCTCAGGTAAAAAATTGCCTTTTTTCAATATTTTTTTTCTCATATAAAAAATTAAATATTTCATCAGAATTTTTTATTGTTACAAACATACACTATTAACAAAGAAATTTTGAAATGTTTGGAGAAATATACTTTTAACTCGGTCTTGCGACACCCCTCGGAAAAAGGATTAGGTAAAACCTTAACTTAGAACTTGGCGAAGTGAAAGAACTGAAAATTGGATTTTCGGCAGACATTTTTACAAAATGAAAATTTTAGTGAAAATTTCACCTAATTTTATTCAAATAGTTGCATTCGAAAAAATCTACTACAAAAACACACTGTCGAGAAAAACTCGCTATCAAATAATTACTTACAGAAAGACTTTAAACATGTTTGAAAGTGTAATAGTTTGACTCACTATTTGCACTTAAACTAACCCCACCCATACACTTGAACAGCACTTACACATAGGAATAGAGTTCGTAAAATGTTTTTTTCTTACCGCTCAACTCAATCTATGATGACACTCAACAGTAGATGACTGATTCGTTATAAATATAATATACAACTATACTTGAGTTGCTGCACCCTTGCCTTGCTGCCAAGGCATTAAAAACTTAAATTTTATCTCTAAAATAGCGTTAATATTTCTTTTGAGCTTTATACATAATTACTATTCGTATAAAAAAATGTGTTGCTTATATTAAAAATACTTGCAAAGTCAAATAAAGCACAAAAATTGCTATTTACTATTTGTCCAGCGTATTTAAGTGCCGTACCGGCGTTGCACACGTGACCCGACATCCATCACTGCCAGCGTTGACAAGAGGTTAACACAGTGCTGACATTCAATTTAAATACACACAGACTGTCAAGACTGAAATTCTTCATTCTTCAAACACACATAATACTCACTCATATAGTAGACTCAGACGCCACATGCTGTTAAACAGCAAGCGCTTAATGCAACAGTTGTCTGATTCTAGTAGCCATGAACTTCTTTGCGAAAACCTCGAACACGAGCTGCAAATCAAGCCGAGCGTGGAATTGTTTGAGTTCTTCAATTTAATTCCCATCTCGGCAACAATGTGTGTGAATTTTTATTTGTTTCAAACATTTATGAACATTAAATATTTTTATGCGATATTTAGTTGTGCGACTTAAGATTGTATACCCTTAACATTCTATGACAAGGTTGCCTTTGACTCTTTGCCAACAACAAATCTAGGTGTGGGGCAAAATAAATGATTTTACGCGCTTGTCAGCGTCCATTAAGACGCTCCGCGTTGCTGTGAAAGATATGTGCATTTGATCCAGCTGTGCGTGCGGGCATTCTTTGCGCGCGGAGTTTGTCTGCAAATGGCAATCATTACTCACTGCACTGTGGTGACGAGCATAATTTTATTGGCTAAATTTCAAAATATTTTTTCTGCAAGAAGCTTTAACTTGTGTTTGTACTTGGGCACCGGAAGTAGCTTAAGGTTATGAGAACGCATAGTTTTTCGGAAGATCTTTAGAATTGGTGTAATTTTTTAGTGGTGTAGTGAATCAGTTTCATCTCACCAAAACTCTCACAAGACATGGTTATACTCAGGATTCGAACAGTAAACTTTTGCATATTCTACCGCGAAAACATGTTCACTAACGAAGTGTCTGGTGAAAACGACGAAATAAAAAATTAAGACGTAAAAATTTCAGTCAATGCGACTTGTTATTGTAGTTATGTTCGGCCATGAAATCGAACACACAGTAGCGCGACAATTAAAAGTGAATTGCGCTGTTATCTTTCCTTGTAGAAGTCCATAAAAGCACGAGTCAACCAATTTGCGGCAACAAACGGCAAACTGTTATTTGCCAGCTTGACAGTCATGGCCGAGGTGTGGCACCGATTCGCAGCCACCACATGGTCAGATGACTTTGTACGACGGCTTTGTTGTTGCAATTTGTGCGGCATAGAAAGAGAAACTATTTACGCTGACCAAGCGGGCGCGAAAAGTGAATTCCCAGGCTAGAAGTGAGACAGCTCGAACTTTGTGCGGTAAAAATTTGGCGAAAATGCTAAATTGATTATGATTAGTATGCGCGCAAAAATCAGCAGGCAATCAATAAAAAAAATTATTTATTTGATTGAAAAAATGCAAAGCAACCTAAAACCGGTTTCGGCTGCGTCAACTGCACTTGCTGGTTCTTAATTTTTTTTCTTAATAACTTGGAGTTTTTATGCATATTTTTTGCGGTTGTGTTTGTGTTCAATTGCAACGCTGTGTGATCGTGTTGGCCTTGTGCTAATCCACATTTAAGAACACGACCCCAGCGTGAATGCAGCAACGAACAATAGACAGCGTCGGCCTACCGCACAGCCGCAAAGCAGAACACCTTCGGCAACAACAACAGCGCACAGTAGCCAAATACAATATGCCGGCGATTGACAGCGGCACCGAAAGTGCAGCACTCGATCAGCGGCAAACAGCTGTAAGTGGTGCTTGTACGCCCTCAGCGTCCGTCGCGCATGCGCATTCGTCGCGTTTTTGTCTTAAGTGTTTTGTTTCGCGACTCTAATTATGGTTTTTTTTGTGCTGATCCCCAAGTGCGCGAACACCGACCAAAGTCATTGCGCTGCAATGCTAACGATTGTTGTTGTTTCATTATTTTTGGTTATTACTTTTATTGAATTCGTTGTGCAAAATATTTAAAAAGCAATTGACTCAATGATACTCAAGCATTCTATTCTAGACAAATAGCAGGAGATTAGCAAAAATTAATCAAAAAAAGTATTAAAACAAGATTTCGAATTTTGAAAAAAAACGATAAACCAAACCCACAAAGACCCACTAAAATTACCAACAACAAAAACGATGAAGCATCACTTTGAAGGTAACAGCAGGCCGATCGCTGCACTGAGCTCGTTTGGCGCTTTTCAAATATCAATTTAGCAATTTTATTTACACAAATCGGCAACGCAGCGTTCGAGTGCTTCAGAACGTTTTCAGTCATCGTTGGGTGAAGTTCGAAACCGAGTTGAAATCACGAGCGGTAATAAGTCGCTTAGAGCGCTGTTTGAACTTGGCACACCGGTCCATGCCACAAGGCAGCGCTGGAAATATACACGGCGATTGTGCAACTCGTTAACGTGCCGCAAGCGAGTTCAAAGCGTTCTTCTCGTTGCGTTAAACTCGGCCTCCTTGGCAATCACATTCAATTTAAGCATAAATTATATGTTTCTGTATTTGTGCGCAGACCGTTGAATTTCGAGTGTGAAAATATTTTGTTAAAGCTATAAGACCAACTTTTACAAACATGACTTTTAATAATGATGTGCGTGGCTCTTAAGTAAATTCTATAATATACCATATAATAGCTATTATTAAGTTCCTTACTAAATCAAAAATCTTCACTCGCAATAGTCGAAGAAGTCTTTTCGTATTTCTAATCAAATTGCAACTACGAAATTTCCAGAACGGTAGCGAGCGAACCATAGTTGTTCTGCACGAGCTGGTACACCATCGTCTCCGTAAACTTCACAAATTTTATTGGTGGTTTGCGGACATTCTTCCCTTTTTTATACAAAAATTTCAAAATATAGCGAATTTCTTCATTATTTTCACCATTTTTGAACAATATTTTTCAACTTTAATTATGAACTGAATTTGAATTATTTTTTTTGGTTCTATGAAGCTTAAAATCTCACATAATGTGATTGGTAGCACTGGAGATATACGACTACAACGACATCTATGGACAAAATACGAAAAGGCTTTTCGACTACCCAATATTTTCGTAAATCTTTCGTTTCTGTCTTCACATAAATAATGGCGAAGGTCAAGCATAGCAACCCCAAATGTATGCTAACATAAAAAATTATCATAAATTTTCATTTCAGGAGTTCAAAAGAGCCCTTCATTTATATTTCCGTACTCCATTTCCAAAAAAACTTGCTTCACTTTGAATGCTTACTAAACGTAGTAAGAAAAAATTGCAAAAAGAAATCTTAATAGTTAAATATAGTAAGTAGGTCTAATACCAGTTTCCAGAACCAGTTATATTTTCGCAAGCTCTTCTATGATTATCAAATTTGTAATGCCTAAATTTTATGCTCTTGTACTTGCAGATCATCATCACAGCAATGGATCGTTTCGTGTGGTTCGTTCTGCTCGTTGTCATGTCGCACTTGGTGACCGAGTTCACACGCGTCACCGGCTATGCGCGCGGCAACCGCCACGATGTGGTTCTACTCAATGATGTAAGTGCCCACTTGAGTTGAGTGCAATCCTAAGCGTTTTAAGCAATTGCCTTTAGTTTTTTTTTTTTTTCTTGCTACTAAGTAATTGCAAAGAGGTGGGTGAAGTCGTAAAAGGTTTTTTTAATTCCGCAGTAAATATATTTTCCTGACGGGTTTTCAATTATTGCCCGTCAAAGTTTATTGCTAATTAATTTAGCAACATTTTTAGGGGAGACATCAACATTAAAAGGGTGTGAACAGTAATTTTAGCTAAAAAAAAAACAGTAGTAAATTATAACTTGCTTTAGGTTGAACATTTGGCGCTTTTTATTGAATTCTATGACAAACTCAGTATAACATCGGTAAGTTAATATACCGTGATGAGTAATTTAGGGCAAGCAACAGCGTAGTGAAGTAGTGAAATAGAATTTTTATTCGTAATAAATATAAATATTGGGTAGTCGAAAGTCGAAAAAGTATTTCGCATTTTGTCAATAGACGCCATTGTAGTCGTATATCTCCACTACCACATATCAAATTGTGTCATACTACATAGTGCTGGAAAGCTTAAAATCTCAGCTTCATTCTGGAAGTTTTAAGAAAAGTAACAGCTGTTCAAAAATGAGTGAAAGTAATGAAGAAATTCGCTATATTTTGAAATTTTTGTAAAAAAAAAAAAGGGGAAGAAACGATGCGAAAATCGGCAACGCAGCGTTCGAGTGCTTCAGAACGTTTTCAGTCATCGTTGGGTGAAGTTCGAAACCGAGTTGAAATCACGAGCGGTCACCTCGTTCTGGTCGGCCTATCGTTGAAAAAGTCGATGAAATTATGGAAAAGTTTGATCAGGTCCGTCACATAAGCAGACATCGCTTAGGAACATAACATTTATCATCAACGGTGTTGAAGCATTTAAAGAAGGTTGACTACAAAAAAGCACATAAATTGTCTGTGAAAAATTTAATGGTCTGAATTAACATCTGCGATTCTTTGCTCAAAACAAAATGAAATCGAACAGCTTCAGAAGACGAAAAGTGAATCAAATACGACAATAATGTTTGAAAAAGATCATGGCCCAAGTGTGGTGAAGCTCAACCGATGGTCGCAAAGCCGGGATTGACGAATTGAAAGGTTACGCATTTGGGATCGGAAAGAAATCATCCACTGTGAGCTGCTCCTACCTGGTCGAGGGATTGATTCTACCTTTTACTGTCGACAACTAACAAGATTTAAGGAAGAAAACGAAAAAAACGGTCAGAACTGACCAACAGAAAGGGCTTCGTCTTCCGTCAGGAAAACGCTAGATCTCACACATCTTTATTGGCTCGGCAAAAACTGGGAGAGCTTGGCTGGACTTGAACTACCATTTGTTTCGGTCAATGCAGAACTCCCTTGATGGAATAGAGTTGGCTGATCGATGAAATAATGTCTCCAGCGGAAAAATAGCTAAAAGTGGTCAAAAAATGGCACATATTTGGTTCATTAAAGTTCATTATAAATATAAAAAAAGTTGTAGTTTGAAATACGAAAAGACTTTTTCGACTACAATATTTTTCGAAAATATTACAATAATTACATTAGAAATTATTACCGTTAGGTGCAAATTATGCTTTCGCTATTTAATTGATTTCATTTCATTTTCTCCTTTCGCATGCGCTCTCCTTACAGACTTCCCTTCGACCGATGCCAGTGGCGAATATGATCTTTTACCCCGGCGAGGAGTACGGCCTCTACGACCAGCAGATGTCGCAATACAACAACATATATCCAAATGGCAACTACAACAACAGATACGGCAACAATAACAACTATAATAACAACAACAATCCCAACAATCAACCAAACTCGGAGCCCGCCGCATTAGGCTTTCCCTTCAGCTTTCGTCCGCTAATTGACAGTATCTTCGAGGTAAGTCCCCCCACTGAAGCGGAAATTCAATAAACCGCCGCCAGTTCCCAATTAAGTATAACGTGCACACAAAATTTCGGTAAATTTGCTACGAAATGATAGACATAAAGTAGTTGAAAAAAAAAACAACAACGAGATTAGTACACGAGTCACTCTGCCACCGCAAATCACTTAACAGCTTTTGTTATTGTTTTTTTGCTTGCAGATTCCGATATCCACTCTGCGCGCTGTCAACAATCTGGTGGGGCGTTTAACCGGCAGCTATCAACACCAGGTGCCATCAATGACCGCAGGCGTGCTCAAGTCCGCGAATGACAACGCGAACCCGGACGAGCTGCAGGCCCTACGCTCGCTGCCAGCCGGCGGTGGCGTCGAACGCGCAAGGACGGCGAAAACGGCACCAACAGACTTCGACTCTCCCGCGGCGCCACAATCACAGCCAGACGACACTGACAATGCTAACAGAAACAATATGGGAAGCAATCTTACCATAAGGCAGCAAAGGTCGTTGCTGCGTGAGCTGAACGCGTAAATCGAAGCGCTCTCGGCTGCGCTCAACCACTTTCCCAAGCGAAGAGGAAATGGGGGGAAGGAGCACAATGACTGCCGCCATGTAACGGAGACAGTGACACAACGCACGTCAATTTCACGCCTGCCGATAAGCGCGTTCTTCCAAGCAGCACACGTGCTCCTCCCCCTCCCATCCACGAACTTGAGAGCGACACTTTGCCTTAACTAGTTCATTTGCACTTCCTTCCGTCCGCCGCCGACTCCGCACCGCCATCGCATTCATTCATTCACTTCAATGTTCGCTCATTTGTTTGCTCGTGCTTTTGCTTATGTATGAGTTGGGTGTTACGCCAAGTGTTTGTTTGTGCTGTAGCTGCTCTTTGCGGCGGTTCCTTCTCGTTTCGGTGTGCACACATTTGCATAAACTTGTTCTAAAGTTTGCAATTAGTTGGCAGTTTTTTCTTCGCACGTTGTTGCTGTTATCGTGTAGCGTCTTTAAAAGTAGGAAATTAAGTCAAGTGTAACGGTGCGCCCACCGCTGGCTCATCAGCCATTAATTTTTCCTTCTTTCGCATTTATTTTGCAAATTGCTGTACATTCACTCGGCTCAATTGCACTTTCACTTTCTATTAGCCATTTGTTTTTTTAGCAGCCTTTCGCACATTTCTTTTAATTGTTGTATTTGTCATTCGAGTTAATTTTTAAACGCAGAGGCGCTCAAGCGTTGACTCTGTCATTGTTGGCGCTTTGTAAAGCAATTCTCAGTGTTTACTTTTACGTTTATTTCTCCCAAGTCGAAGTGCTCTTTGGCAATCTTTTGTTCTAATTGTTGATGTGATATTACTTTAGTGACACTTTAAGTTTACTTTAAGCTAAGCAATGTTAATACTAGTTGTAAGCAATAATTTTTAATGTCGAAATAAAATATTATGTAAATTCTGTACGAAAATAAATGAAAATAAAATAAATATACTAAATGAATACAAAAAGCAATTGTTTTGGTAGAGTGGACACATCGTGGGATTCAAATATTTCAACAGTTCGCGTTTGAACATTAGGAGTTGAAAGCATTAATCGATGAGAATTGTGCCTCAACACAAGAAAAACTCGCAGAATCTCTTTAAGTCACTGATGCAGTCATTTCAAAATGTTTAAAATCTATCGGATATTTTCATGAGACGTTGAAGGACGATTTTGTAGGTCGGAAATGCAGCTTAAACGTCAGATTGTGGCTGGTGATAAAAAAGACGATCATTATTAACAAAAATTCATATGTTAGACCTGCCAAAGCAACGGCAAAGCCAGATACCCACGGCGCTAAGGTCTATTATTAAGTCTATTTACTTGGTAGTGTCATTTTCAAAAGTAAGAGTTTGATTAAAGTACTGCTGCGTTTGACACCAAATCTTTGAAGTCTATTTAGAAATATATATAATCCCTTTATAAACCAAATTCTGCAGCATGGTTTAGATTGAGCAAAATTTTCTTCCCATAAAGTAGAACAACAGCTTTGCCCTCACTTTTAGATGTCACGTGAGTCCTCACACTCATGGCTTGCCATCTAAGTTTCCAGTTTCTCTATAATGGTCAGACCACCTCCTCAGAAATGTACAACCCCTATCTAAATAATAGTTTTTTTAATAGTCCATTTCGAGGATGCTTATTCAAGGCACGACGTGACACACTAAGAAAATAGAAAAAAATTTGACCGTATTGTACCCCAAAAAAAAGTTATACCATATCCCTACATTCCTGAGTAAGTTTCGAATATTACAATTATGATTCACTGTAAATATTTGCATGAATTCCCGATAATTTTGTGAGAAATGTTTCTCAACGGTAGTTTTTCCACCAAAGCCGCATCAAACAAATATAATGGGGTTACACGGGTTTTCTCGATTAGTAGAAAGCCTTCTTCCATAATTTTTCTCTCAATATAGAATTTTTTATTGTTGCAAACTTACACTATTAATAAAGAAATTCTGAAATCTTTGAAAAAAATATATTTTAAACTCAGCCATTGCGATACCCCTTGGAAAAAAGATTAGGTAAAACCTTAAAAAAACTGAAAATTGGATTTTTAATTTTGCATTTTTACAAAAAAAAATGAAAATTCCAGTAAAAATCGATTCGAAAAAAAATCTTTCGTCCAAGTCTTTAATAATTTTACCTCAAACACCTGTGTAAAATTCATGAATATTGGTAGTTCTCGGGAGCTTCAAAAACCCAGCTTCCTCGAGCGCACAAGTTCTCAAGATTGTATCTTCGAAACTATTACTCGGGTCATGTTGAAATTTAGGTATTTAGGTCTAGTGGGATTGTAGAGTTTAATAAAAAAATAAGAAGAAATCGATTTTTTGAAATCCGTAAACCTATGTAACCCCTTATAATATGCCTCTCACACTTGCATATTTCTAGCTTCTTATTCTTTATTCTTATTTTGATCTTTCAGTTTGCTTGGGAGCTATACGCTATAGTTGTCTGATCGAAACAATTTCTGGGGAGATTATAGCGACACCTTAAATGATAATCATTGCCAAATTTCTCGAAATTACGTGGTCAAGTGGAAAAAATGAGAACGTCATTCCGTTCTGTTTATATGTGTGTCAAATTTCAAGCCAATATTTTAAAAAGTCAGAGAGTGATTTGCGTGTATACAAACGGAATCAGCGCGTTACACTGAAGATTCATGCATATATATATATGTACATTATAGGACCCCCGACGTTTCCTTTTGGGTGTTAAAAACATCGTTGCAAACTTGATATCCCTTTTCCAGGATATAAGAATCGATAACAAATTTAAAACACATAACTTAATAATTCGATTAAAGCCATAAACTCGAGCTTGTGTTCACTTTGGCTTGGACATAGCATTAAGCTCTCTTCGGCAGCTGGATTTTCCCGAAAAAGTAAGTTCAATTTACACTGTAAAGCATTTGTACACACTTTAGATCCTGTTGACCAGTGAATACTGAAAATAGATTCAACCAAACTATACCCACACTTAGCTATAGTCCATAAAGACAAAACCATAGATAAGCACAAAAGATACTTCGTTCAGAACCACACAGAATATGTTATAATTTTTTCGTCATTAACCACTGCTCCGACAGACAAAAGATACTGATTGCGGCGTATTTAATAACTCAATTTTACTGAGAGATACTTAGCGCCTGCGTTTATGTAATAAAATATAATTATAATAAATACCGGAAAGTGGCAACTCAAGCTTTAGCAACGCGACTATTTCACGGACTCATAATGCGCTCGAAAGCATACTTTCAGGCCGCAATTAATTATTTGCAATCACTTTCAGGGAAGAACGCTTTGAAACGCATAAAAATCACAGACACGGTATATTTAATAAAACGTTTCGGAGTGTCCATAGGAATATGCATGGATTTGTGCATATACAAATGCTTGTCTTTAGCACATCTTTTAGAGAATAATGCTTAATGCGTTGATTAAAAACCATTTCAAGCTTACTGAAGCATATTCACACATACACATTCAAATATAGCATGATAGTATGTTCACTGGCTGCCTTTCTAGCTACACGCTTGGTCGGAAAGTAAACGACCTCCGATCATGGCAGCTGAAAACAACAAATCGAATTAACTTCACTGAACTTCCTTCGCGTCTATTTCGCAAAAAGCGAAAAACGGCAACAGCAACAGTAACAACAAGAGCAGCCACGCTTATCAGTGCAGCGTATGACGTGCAGTTGTCGGAAATTAATTAAAAATTATTAATAAAAGCGCGTAGATTTGATTAGAGAGCTGCTTCTACGCAGCTCAACTGCCAAGTGCAGCCAACAGATTGCGCATTCAGCCGTGTGAACAGCGCTTAGGTAGATATGGAGAGACATAAACACGTGCAATGGTGGGTGTGTGTGTGTGTGAAGGGCGAGCCATTGGAGGACCAGCAAACACATTATCTGCTAGCTTCTGATGTAACCTGATGATGGTAATAGAAATACCAGATGCCCATGTCCAACTCTTGAGCTTACTGCAGACAATTTGCTCATAAAAATTAATTTGATGTTTGGAAGTGCTTTTAGAGGAGATATTATTAATTTTAATTACATTATAGTAATTGCATGTACATGCACACACACACACACACCTGCACTGCTAAATAATTCGCAAGTATTTAAAACTTTGTAATTTAAATTTTCAGCGCGCATTTGTTTTTGTAAATATCATCGCATTAGTCGCTGCTGCTACCAACGATGCATGCGACTGTTGAATACGAAATTAGCTTGTGTTTAATTAATTTTTCGGCAAACCATTCGCCTCAGGTTAGAAGTGCCAAAAAATAGAAATCTATAGACTTGGTGATAGAGATAGACAGAAGCATGAAATTCTTCTATGGAATAAGCATGTGTGTGTGCTGTCTCTTATACACATCTAGATGTGTATAAGAGACAGGGTTAGAAGTGCCAAAAAATAGAAATCTATAGACTTGGTGATAGAGATAGACAGAAGCATGAAATTCTTCTATGGAATAAGCATGTGTGTGTGTGCTTGTAACCAGTTTGGAATATATTAGAATAAATTTACGCTCTAAATCGTAGGCTAAAAGAGGCTTTCTTTTGGATAGGTTTGAATGTTGGCAAACACACTATAATCAGACTGTGTGATCTGCTAATTTGTTTATGTTTATTTTATATTGACCATACCAGGTTTTTAAATCCATATTACTCAGCAATTTTGCTTAAAAAAAAAATAGAATAGTGTGACCCGATTTGACAAAAAAAAGCATTTTCACTTATAATAAATATTTATTATCGCCCAATAACCTCCAATTTTCCATACCCTTGCTATAATATATTATATATTTGGTGTTTTTAGAGAACGATTCGCTGGATCGTTGCACAGTGTTGACGTCATAAATCTACATTTTTATCGTTGTTGTTGTTATTGTAATGGGTACCTAATCTCCGTTAGGATGGTAGGGATTAGTTAAGTTGTCGTCGACGTCATCCTACGGTAGGCCCAGGAAACGTAATGTTTCGACGGGGTCGGACCGTGGGGAGAAAGGTGTCAGATGAGTAGGTTTAGCAGGACTAGTGTCATCCGATGGCTCATTGCCCGCTGGATCTATTCTGGATAAATAGAAATCAAGCCAGAGCGAAGCTGCGCCAGGATTACTTTCGTTTCTCGTGCCAATGCGAGAATCGTCTGCAATGGGTGGTGGTTTGGCCACAACAGCCGCACCATAATTGACGCGGATTTTATTCGGCCAAGGGCTCTAATTCCGCAGATCTAGCTCCGTTTAGATCGGTAAGTCCATATCTCGTCAGCAATAATGATGCGTTTTATGAAAGTATAGCAAGTAGTTGTCAAGTATCTTTTTTGCGATCTTTATTCGACATAGTTTCTTTCAAAATTCAGGTATTTTGATACAAGTGTGGTATTGACTCTACTAGCGCTCTGATACCCACAAGGCGAATTTTGAATACTATTTCTTTAACTTTTTCGAAGTTCTTGTCAACAGAGTTGGACCATTCGCATGAGGCAAATTTTCGATGACTTCATGACGTTAGCCGAATGCTTTGTGTCACTCAAATACTTGTATTCATGATAAAGTAGCCGTGATTACATTGGAAACACACTCCTAAAGTTGTAAACTTATTGTTTCCTTTTTTCCATGATAAAAATCGCCAGCCAAACTTTTCGCGTCATAAACAAACAGCTGCGAAACACACATTAATTGACATATATATGTCAAACTTCACACCAAAATAAATAAAGGTTGCACCAACCAGTACGGGTCAAATTTGATCATATGGTATTATGGATCGTCCGTTAAACTAAGGATGCTCAGAGAGGATTTATTAAAAAATTTATCACTTTTATAATCAAGATCCAGTGCTTTGTCATAATTTATTCCCACCTAAAGCCTTCATTGCCGTCATTTGAAAAGCAAAAAGTTTGCAAATTTTCTCACTCAAATTTCATAAATTACTCTTTTTGTTGTGAAATTCTTTTTCAGTGAAACTATTATTGTAAATTAAATTTGTTTTCTCTTATTTTGACAACCGTTAGTCAAAAAAGTGCTTGTATATAACGTGCAGCGTTCGCTTCTGATAATTGATAATATAAATGCTATTATTGACTTTTAAATGCATATCATTATGAATATTGAACCGTAAAGGTTCTAGAGCGTATCATACATCTTTCAACTTATTCGCCTCCAGGAACAATAACAGTTAATAAGGCATATGTTATGTCAGCTATTCGAATTTTATTTATCTACATGCCATTCGATTTATTAAGCCTAAAGGGTCCTAGTATGCGACATATAACTTTCGACTTATTCGCTTCCTGGAATGAAAAAAATTGATAAGAAAACTCGTATATTTGTTATGAAGTCATTTGTGGTTTATTGGCACTTTGGAAGATAGGAAAGCTCAGAAGTTCAGCGAGAGGCAATAATGTCAGTGAACTAATGCTGGAAAGTTCAGCTTCGAAGTGTAAAATTGAATGAACTCAGACATGAATTCGGAGATTATAAATAATCTTTCAATAATGAAAGAACCGAAACTTGAAAAGCGAGTATAATTACCGTTAGTCACCCACAATTTCTACTTGAATTGATAAACAATTTATTCAATAAAATATCTCATTGCAGTAGTTTTATGTTTATTTGAAAGCATGTCTTAGACAACATATTGTATGGATTTATGTTTTAAACTTTCCATATAACTGCTTACATTAATCCCGAATACCAATATTTATAAGTACTTAATTAAAGAAATATCAAATCTATTTTGCTTGAGTTCTTTTCTTCAATTAAACYTATTTTATTGTGTCTTTTCAATTTGAAAGATTGCGGAAAAAATTGCACCTTGAACAATAACGTAATTTCTCGTTTTGCAAATTTAAATTCAAAACAATGCGCTTAATTCCAACTGAACCAGAACCGGATCGGCCAATCAAAGTGCGAACATGAGATCCCAGCGGAGAGCCGAAGCGCCGAKGCGCTCATATGAGTCAAGATAGCCGGCTTACATCTGAAGTACATGCAAAGCAATAGGCACACATACGCACACACGTACACGCTTCTGGCGGGCAGTGGAAAAGTTGGCAAATTTACTGTGTTTTTATGGCAAACCGGCCAAGTGGCAAGCGAAAACCTACAAAGCACGAGCAAATAAAACGCGTTCTACAACCACAGTAGCCACTGTAAAGCTAAAGGCAATAATAATAACACAATAAAACATTGTAAAAAAACAAGAACATGTTAATTACTCAAAGCTCTAAGCTGTGAGCAGTAGAAGCTTCAAGCTGCCGCGCCGGTACCACTTGAAGCGCGACCAGCAGCGCCGTGCGCATGTTGTTGTTGTTGGCGAAACGCCAGGAAGGTTTACACCAGCACAGCCGCGGCTTTAAATCAGTGCAACACCAGCGGCCACGGGCAACGGACTTGAAACTTGAAAAGTGATTCGAGCGAATACAAAACGTACGATTGCAAGCATTGTTTGCGGAAAAAATATTATATAATCGAATGCTCATTACAAGTGTTTAATTTGAATCGGCTGTGGTGCAAAAAGTAACGAGAAAAATCCATAAATTTTATTTCAGCATTATTTTTTCCAAAGGCGCGCGCATACAAACCCACTTTGTGTATCCGCAGGA
The DNA here is from genome assembly GCF_001853355.1 of Bactrocera latifrons. Classification (NCBI taxonomy): domain Eukaryota; kingdom Metazoa; phylum Arthropoda; class Insecta; order Diptera; family Tephritidae; genus Bactrocera; species Bactrocera latifrons. Next base: position 383,952 of record NW_017537223.1, on the reverse strand, counting down.
GACAGCCGCCAGCGCGGAGAATCGAGAACCGACGTGTACGCCGCGCACTGAATGCAAAATCAGTTATTCAATTGTTGTGAGCGCGATTAAGGGAAACCATTGAATTTAAATAAATATAATTCAATTGCGCAAAGGAATTCCTGTATTTGTCTTTTGTATTTGCCGGCAGCGAAGCCAACAAATTAATTCAATCCGCGCTCACACACTCGTCCCAGCAACAAACACACAGCACACACTCACAATCACGCATAGCGCACCGAAATGTTGCTGAAATTCCTATCTCTGGCATATGTGCTACACTTGGCAGCCGCCACGCCGCAGGTGAGTCAGCAATTTACGTTTAATGAAAAACAAAAACCAATTATTTAAGTTAACTTAATTATTACTATGGTAGTGGTGTAGTAAAGGAAAGCCAGCATTTAAGCCGTTTATATATTTTTCTCGCTTAATTGGCTCCAAAACTGAGGGGTGAAAAAGTTTCAGTATATTTTTTACCGGGCTAATGAAAATATATACGATCACTTCTCAGAAGAATATAATATTATTATATAACGGCATATTTCATACAGCTTACTATGGACTTATGCTCATAAAAACAGCGTAAAAAGGATTTTTAAAGCCAGAGGTCTATAAGTGTACAAAATATCGGTTTCCTTACATAGATAAAGGCGTACTTAGTATGCTGCTTAACTCTAAAATACTCAGCAATAGTAAACACTTGGTGAAGTAACGCACAACTGCTTAATAATGACATAATTTAACATTCGAATACGAATACGAATACGAAAATCGCTTTCGTCCGACTCCATCAGCCTCGCATTATTTCTGGTACTAAAATATTTCTATTAAGGTATATATACAAATAAATACTTGAAATGTGAATATATCGGATGCCAAGAAGGAAACTTTAGCCTAGATATTATCTCTAGTAAAGACTCTTATTTTTCAATAGGTTAGGTTATTCTGGTGCCACGTGACCAGTTTTATTGCTTTGTAATACCAAATCGAGTTCAGTTACGAGATCCATTACAAACAGTCATCCTCAGTGAAGACTGCGCTTGAAGCCCATTTTAATATTATTTTTCAATAGATAGCTTTAGTAATCTGTGTCACGCGATGATGCGTTAGAAAGATAAGATTTCGTAAGCAAACAGACAGTTTAGTGTTAAGTAGTCCATATTTGACAGTTTTTTAAAAGACGAGAATACAAACTGAGTGACTGAAAATGTAAATAGCGTTTATGGTGTCGTTACTCTATGAGTTAAACATACACAATTTTTCGCCGATTCCCTTCCAAAAATGTTGATATGAAAGATTAACTATGCTCTGGAAGACAAAAGGTTGCAATATCGATGGAAATCATTGAGTCCGACCACCATATAAGCACTGTTTCGATTAGCTAGAAGCTAAATGTCGCAAAAAACCATCACAGTAGTTAACGCCACAAAACTCACGGTTCGAAATTCTTTCCGGAAATCGTGACGGAATCGCGACAAAGTCAAAAGCAGATGGCTGCTGGCGATGATAGATCACAACACCGAGCAAAAACAGTTATAAAATAATTGGCGAGTCGGCGCCATCGGTAGCTAAGTTAGGATTAATTGTTCGAAAAGTTGTGCTACTTGTTTGGTGCGATTGGCAGAGAATCAGCTGGTTCTTATCCAAACTGCTCTCCTACAGTCAACAATTGGACAGTCTGAAATAAGCAATAGCCCAGAAGTGTGCAAAAGGAGATGAATTGTGTTCCATCAGAACAACACTATGTCCCACACATCGATAGTGACTCGCCAGAAGCGATTGGAATAATCCTATGCATCCAACTTGTAGTTTGAACTTGGCATAAAGTGATTACTACCCTATAGTATAGTTCTTCTAGTGGATATTCCCCTCAGTATTGCTCTAGTTTTGTGCCCGAAATGATAAAGATTTCTAGGACAGTGGCTTTATGATATTATCTTCAAAATTCCAACAAGTTATTGAACAAAACGATTTATATTTCATGTAAATCGGATAATTTTAACTTTGGTAAAATTATGGTTTTATACAAATATTATTATCTGCAAAAATAATGGATTTCTTTTTACTAGTCTAATACGATTACTTTTTCAGAGCCTTCTAAAATAGCGAAATAGTACCCCGTCTGCAAATACGAAAACTAGCTTATAAAAAAGCATTTATGAACTTCATCAGCTGCCAAATTATATTTTGTGCCACTATTTACAAATTTTATTTTATTCGAGCTATAAGGCCAGACTGAGATTATGGTTCCTTGCAGCCGAGGTTAGTCGACCAGACCGATTAGCCAACCTGAGCAGTAAAACTACGGAACATTACTGCACCGGCGGCAGTGACCGCAATATGCACAGGCAAACACACGCACTCATATGAACGGTATTAAGTTTTTACCTTCGTAATAACTGCATTTGCTATAATTATTACACTTTTTTATAAAAACATTAAAATAATTGAGCATTAAAACACCAAATATTTACAATTGAATACACATACATACACACAGTATTTACGGTTTTTCATTACTCCGTTACGAAATAATGGAGTAATTTATGTGAGTGCGCGACAGCATGTGTGCAATAGCGAGGAATGGCAGATTTATATTCTTGAGTGAGTGTGTGCGTGTGTGAGTGTCTCGCAACTTCATAGTGTTGATGTAGAAAAACGGTTGAGGCAAAACCAAAGTCAGCAACAACACAGCCACAAACCACGGGCAATTCATTAATACAATAACATAAGTTAATTAAATTTGTTCATTCGCCATTTGCAAATTAACGCGACTAAGAAAAAAGCTCTTTAAAGCATCGCTTCTGTGCGCAGGTAAGCAGATATTTGCAATAGTTGAAGGTATATCTATTATTAAACTTCAGCCGTGCAAATACATGTGCAGTTCCAATCGGTTATGCGTATATACATATATACGGGTGAGTACAGTAAATCACAGAAATGATCGTGAATTAAATAATATTTCTCAAAAGGTGCTCTAAATTTATAGTTATTCAGTTTGTACTTAAATTCTGCTGACTCATTACCCCAAGGAATTCGTTGAGATACAGAAACTTCTAAAAGCGGCCAGGCTCAAGTATACTTTCCTTCCAACATCAAAGTTCAAAAAGTTGTTTCGAAAACCTCAGAGTACGACATCTTCTCATTCCATTGCAAACAGGAGGGGGCTTCATTTTATCGAATAAAATTTAGTTGATCACCAACCATTATGTTCGGAAAGCTCGAGTTTTACATGATTTCGAAAAATCCAACATTTTTTCTCCGATAAAAAATTAAATATTTCATTAGAATTTCATATTGTTACACACATTTACACTATTAACAAAAAAAACAAAAATACTGAATTTTTTTGGAAAAAAATATTTTACTCGGCCATTACGACGCCATATTCGGTGAATCTTCGGAAAAAATATGTCTCCGCGTTGGTTTAATAATTCCTTACAAGATCATTTAAAGTGTAGAAATGCGTGTTCTAATTAAAACCTTAACCTAGGACTTGGATAAAGGGGAAAAAAACTGAAAATTGAATTTTCGGGAGGCATTTTCACAAAAAAATTAATCTTTCGCGAAATTTTTTTTTTCAAATAGTTGTAATCGAAGTCCTTAAGAACTGTATCTCAAAGACCTGTGTAAAATTTCATCAAGATCGGTTGAGTAGTTCTCGAGAAATTTCGCCAACCGACTTCAAAAACACAGTTTCGAGAAAAACATGCCTAAAGACGGCGCACTTAGCACGGCTAGCCTCGAGCGTACAAGTTCTCAAGGCTGTATCTCCGAAACTATTACTCGGATCAACTTGAAAATTTAAGACATTTTTCTAGAGATGTTGACTTTAACGAAACAATAAAAGATTTTCTTCTTAACCAGGGGAAATAACGGACATACAAATAACGGAAACAAAAATGCCTCAGACCCATCTTGTAAAGGAACCAAAAGTACTTTCTTTCTATTGTTTCCAAAAAAAAATTTAAAAAATTATTTTCTTTACTGTAAATATTTGCTCAACACTGCACTTGCGTGAACTCATACACACACACAAGCATGTCTTCATAAATGTTTCAACACGGCTTTTTATTACCATGGCTTTTTAACGGAGTTGGCTGCCACAAAACTGCGGCTGCAATTGCAGCCAATCGACGGACCAACACTCAAAGTTAATTACGAAAAACAAATAACGAATATATATGAATAGGTAAACACAGAGTGTGTGCATAAAAACTAGTAAAAAACTTGTACGAGATGAGCTTTAAATACTTCATACAAATTAGTAGCTCGTGCGTTTGTACTTATTTTAATTATTATGTAGACACAAGCAGCTGAAAACGAATGTGTGTTTGGCTGCTATATACGTACATATACTACGAGTATCAAAAATACCATGTGCGTAGTAAACAAATACGCGGTCTACTTCGTATCCAAATACTTACTTACATTATATATGTAAATATTTAACAAAAATTATAATAATGACTAGCAAAAAAATATCGAAATTGTCGTTATTTATAAATAACTTCATTTTAGCGTTTTATAAAAATTATTTCTCTTCGCTTTCTGGCTTCCGCCTGTTTTGTTTTAATTAAATATAATCGCCACCTACTACACCACTGTTGTTATTTGCTCTGTTATTATGTCAACACCGACGGTCATAGAATTTATTTTCATTGCTTGTATAAATAGGTTGTTCATATATTCCTTATATAGTTGAAATTTTTCTTTAAAATCTTTAGAGACTTAACAATAGAGATGAATGGTTGAAAATAGTATGATCCCATAACTGCCGAAAAGAGAGACTAGATAACTCAACACTAAAGTTTGCTCTATAACTCTCTAGCGACTTTGCTGTATGAAAAACTAATAGCTATTTTAAATTCACCACTTAGTTTATTATATAAAATTTAGCGGAAGAGTTTATCCACTGCTAAATATGTAATAAGAGAAAATGGCTTAAACGTAACGAGCAGAGGAGTGGCGATTCGATTCGCCTAGTGACTGCTTCAAAACGTCAAGAAATATCGTCGGATATGCAATGACTTTATTAACAGTGAGTCGCACCTAAACAAGCAACTTATTCTGCTACCTGGTTCACGAACAAGATGGAATAAAGATTTTGTCGACTACGACTCGGCATGAAGCTTCTGGACTGATGAGAAGGCAATTAAATTAAATGTAAATAAAAAGTCTGAAATTTTGCATGTTGTTGTGAAATGTTCAAGAGAAGAGAAACAAAGGGTTCTAAATATATTTTGCGACAATGAAACCAGCAAGCAACACTCGACCTTTGAACACTCTTAACTAAGAACCATAAATCAAGCGGAACAAAGCGCTTACTCACTTGACTTGCATAAAACCCACTACAGAAGTTACAACACATATGCAAAACGATCTAACCAGCTAGCTGAAGCATTGCACAAATTTATTTATTCATATCTAACCTACCTGTGCAATTAAGGCAAGCAAACTGGCTTTTATAGTGGTTAATTACATCAATTATCAGTGCTAATGCAAAATTCGATTATCAGTTGTTGTAAGTAACGAACATTTTCCATTACGCAAACTTGTGACCCAACAGCCAAGCAAGCTAAAGAGAGGGAGATGATCTATGCTCCAACTACAATTCTAATAGCTACTGAAATTAGGTAACCTTGGTCATCGTAAATCTGATGCTAGAACTTATTAAAAATCGAGGTATTTAGGTGATGTTCTGGAATAGAAATAATTATTCGAGAGTGTATGCACACAAACGGATTTTTTAAAAGTTAAATTATTTTCGGAGATGTAGATATTTTTCTGAGCCGGAATTGAAACATTAAACATTTTTTTCGAAACTGATTTTTCAAAACGATACCAATGTTTTCTGAGTTTCTACTGGACCGATTTTGAAATTTTAAGATGGTTTTCTTTATAGGTTTATTAAATTTGTGCCCAACTTTCTAATTTTACCATTTTTTAAAAATTCAACCATCAAAACAGTGGTACAAAAATTGTGTTTTTTCCGTATTTCAAAACATTGGGCCATTATTTTCTATATTCTTAATGAAATATTAATTGTTTTGTTTTTACGACACTTCAAAAATCACCCGAAACTCATGTCTCTAGACTAAAATACACCTTTAACCTACTCATAACCACAATCACCTTTTGGACAACATAAAATTTAATTTTTTAATCATTCAAAAGAACATACATTGGTATTTATTATTTGAAGATTATATTTTTCAAATGTTGGCTGCGGTTACGTTTCAAATGGTTCATCCGTTGAGTCCAATTTTCGATGACTCGTTCGAGCATTTCGACTGGTAACGGGCGAATAACACGCGTGATATTTCGCACAAAGGCATGAATCGGGCAGGATTGTCCGCATAGACTTTAGACTTTATCCCAATAGGAAAAAATCTAACGCTTTAATATCACACGATCTTGGTGGCCAATCGACCGGCACATAACGTGAAATTATCTGCTCACCGAAGTATTCTCTCAATAAATCCATTAGTTGATGCGATGTGTAGGAAGGGGCGATGTCTTTTTCAAATAAAACATCGCCGAGATCACGAGCTTCAATTTCAGGCATCAAATAATCGGTTATCATGACGCGATAACTGTCGCCGATTACGTTCTCACTGGCATCATTTTTGAAGAAATATGGACCTATGATTCCTTCGGCCGACAAGCAACACCAAACCATTGTTTTATCTGAATGAAATCGCAGCTTTTGAATCTCTTCGGTTTGCTCTTCGTTTCAAAATTTGGCTCGAAAATGTCGGATCTTCTTAGAACTTTTCAAGAGCTCTATGAGCAAGGCGATGTCGCTCGGGAAGGTCGAACGGATTCAATTCTTGCAGAATGTGTATTTTTTATTTGATATCAAAGTAAAATGCGCCAAGTCATTCCATACATCCGAATTGCTGCGAACAGCGCCGAATCGACTATCCACGGTCTTCGAGTACACTATGTTCTATTAGGTCGAATCTTATTCAATAATGAATGCTGGATCTCACGATGGGTGACGGTATTGCAAATTGTGAACTTAGTAGCGAAGCGCGCGAACCACATTCTTTACAGAAGCTGAATTTGCGTAATAAAGTTGAATGATTTGTAAACGTTGTTCTTTCAATAATATACTGTCAAATAATTCCAAACAAAAAGAAAATGTCAGTTTGACACGATTCACAAGTGATCTGCCAAAAAAATGCTATTGGAAAAAGTAGCTCTACTTGATCATCCGTTACATTTTCTTTTAAAAACAGAAAGCAGAAAATTTTAATGTTTCCAGTTGGTTTTCGACATATTTTTATTTCCTATCAAAATTTGTGTGCTCATCATACAATGTTTACTACTTTTTCTTTCTTAGTTGTTATTTCCTCTTGCTATTCCATATCAATGTAATTATGCCAGTCTGTTCATCTTATACCAGTGTTTTATTCGATTTGCTACACTCTAGGTTTTTCCAAACGTTGGCAACTGTTTGCTTATCTTCTTTGTCCTTTCATAATGCCAGCAAAAAAAAGATGAGGATTACGAGTAAGCAGAGCTTTAAGCATATTAAAATTCATTGCTCGTTACAAACTTTTCACCATGCACTCACTATCTTTTCGCATACAACAGATCTATAAAAACCTTCTGAATTTATGCAAATTTATGTGTACGTATTTAGATTTGTCTCCAGTTCTGTGTTTGTAATTATAATAATTTTCGCACTTTGGCAACAGACAAACAATGATTCTACCAGACAGTAAAAAATTAATAGTTCAAAATGTAGACATTAAAATCCAAATTTCTGCAAACAGTCCGCTAAAAAAGATTATCTGTTAGTCCGGAGTGTGCTGCTGATAAACACAAATACATGAATAATATTTATTAAATTTGTTTGGACATTTGTCACCTGCGGCCACTGTTAACCTCTTTCTATGACAACTTTTCCCATCCAAATTTGAGAAACAAATGCTAAACATTAGACGAAAATTATAGCAAAATTTGCAAATAAACTGAACTCAAGCTTTTTGGTACATCTATTCAGGGAAAAGTCATTGGCCGCTGTTGACGACATTTGAAGAGAGTTTTGCCATTTTTCGTTAGGAAGACTGCTTGCATATGACTATGTTCTTTAAAGTTTTAATATTTATTAAAATTTTTTGTGAAACTTGTGAAGTTAACGAAGACGAGGATGTAACAGTTCGTGTAGTACAACAACGGTACGTTCGCTTGCATTCTGAAAGTTTCCACGTGAAAGATGCACATCGCTCTGGTCGACCTATCGTTGAAGAGGTCGATGAAATTATAGTAAAGATTGACCAGGACCGTCACTTAAACAGCCACGACATCACTATGGAACTTAACATTCGTCATCAAACGGTTTTGAACCATTTAAAAAAGTCTCGATCTTTGGGAACCAAATGAATTGTCAGCCGAACATTTAATGGACCGAATTAACATCTTTGATTTTTTGCTGAAACGAAATGAAATCGAACCATTTCTGAAGCGAATGGTAACAGAAGACGAAAAGTGGATCAAATGCGACGATAATATGCGAAAAATATCTTGGTGAAGCTCAACAAATGGTCGCAAAGCCTGGATTGGCGCCTCGAAAAGTTATGCTGAGTGTTTGGTGGGATTGGAAAGGTATCATCCAACATGAGGTGCTCCAACCTAGTCGAACGATTGATTTTACATTTTACTGTCAACAACTGATGAAATTGAAGCAGGCAATTGGAAAAAAAGGACCAGAACTGATCAACAGAAAGGAGCGCCATCTGGACTTTTTCGACTACCCAATATCATTTGTGAAGGTGGAACTAAGAAAATATTCTCACTCGACTTCTACTCATGCTTTTGGTGTTGCATTAGAAGCTAATACTTCAGAAGCAGACTTTCGTGTTTGGCGATTTTTTCCGAATTCAATAAATAGTACAAACTAATGGAGAATATTTACAAAACACCATGTAGTTCTAAAACTCTTCCACTTAGCAACGACTCTTAAGTATTCAAAGCTCAAGGTTCAGTTTCTTCTGTTCCTTTGTACGCCTTTTTGGCAACGTTATAGTATAAATTGATTAAATTAAAAGGCATTAACAATTACCTCAACAGCTCTCTAAACTTTATTTGCATAAATTTTGCCGTGAAATGCTTTCTTTTCACGTCTCATACAAATGGTATAAAATATCTGATGGGAAAAACTACCAACCCCATGATGAACAACCGAAAACCGAACAGCACAAACCGACCCTGTCAATGTCAAGGAGCAAATTTATGCAAACCGTGAAAAGCATTACAACTGCGACCTTTTTGGTGCCAGTCTAAATAAACACCGCTTATCATTCAACTTTACGAGCTTAATTTCAATTTCAATTTAACTGGACAGCGAAAAAAAGCCCACGAAATCACCGATGAACTTTGCACCTGAAGAAAATAAAGGGCCAACCAGATTAGTGAAAATAAGAATTTCATTTCGGCCCCACACACTAGTGCAAAGGAAAAGAAAGCAAAAAATGTTCCGTACCACTTATAAGATCACACACACCCACACATGAATCGCAAGGACTGCAAAATGCTAATTTCAGAATAAGTTGCGATAAACATCTATTTGCTCGCAAAAGAAAGGTAAGAAGGAAAGCAAGAAGCTCGTGTGACATCGCGGCAAGGACAGAGAAGCCACAATGCTCGCACCAACCCATTAGCCGGCACACACACGCACACAAGCTACCGCCAAGGCATGGCACCCAAATTGGCCGAAAGTAGTTAGTCACACTTGAGCGCTCTTTGAATGAATGCCTCTCACCTTACGCCATGCGCTTTGCCAATCTTCCATCAGCACTTGCCGTGCTCGTTACCTATTTTCTCAGGTTGTTGTAGTTTAACATTAAGCAAGTAAGGAAAGGTAAGGTTTGAACCCAAGCAAACATTTCTTTTTAGAACCTTTGCCGAGCGAAAAAATAGAATATTGATAGCAACTCGGCATCAGAGTTGTCACATCTCAGAACCACTGTTTGCGATAATTCTTCTCGTAGTTAAAAAGAATGAATTCGATGTACATGTGCATATGAAACTTCACCTACAAATAGGAGCAACACCTCCTACACGCCTACTTTCTTATTGTTCAGATAAATTTAAGTTGTTAAATCTTATCGTTAGATTCGCACATAACGTTGTAATGGAATTGGGTGTGCATACAACCAAGTTTCATCCATTTGCGCTCGATTTGAGAAGTGGATTAAATGGAATGGCCTCGTCATATTTTTTAGCACAGCTTAAATTTCTTCTGTAGCTTAATTGGTGACCTAGTCATAACGGTTTATTTATATATATATATATTATTATCTTCGGCATCCTCAACCTCTCAATGAGAGAACTATTATATCCCATGCAACGTGTTGCCAGCGTATAAACAACAGTCTCTCAGAGGAGAAGTGTCACATCACAAACTAAATAAAATGTAGGTATGTATGTACTTCCTCGTAAGTTGAAGTGCCGAGCAGAGTCTCCTGCACAAAACCACCGCAACAACCACAACAGCAGCTGTAAAGACTTGGTGGAAAAGTAGCAAGCAAACAATGTCACAGGTGTAAGAACAAACAAATACGACCCTGCACGAACACAATAAGCTTTATGTAGTACAGAAAATATACCAACCTCGCCAAAAAGATTTGAATGTTGACTAAAAGTAGTATGTTTTAGTCTTTCAATTAGAAAGAACATGCATGATAACTTTGGCCAGATTTGAATCATGATTTTATTACAACAACTGAAAGGCATGTTTTAGCCTATCAGAAGTGTCCTAACTGCCAACCGCACATCTTCATTCCTATTCATTGCCTCCCGGTTGTTTCACTGTTTCCTGTCAAATCGAGCGCGTAGGAAAAAGATGCAGAGGGTGTCGGTTGACAACTCATAGGACATCAGAATATCGAATACGTCAATTACTGCGAAATTTTCCCACAGGGTATACATGTACCATTTGTATTTGTAGTAGTGAGTCCATGTTTGCAGACGTTAGTTTCGAATGATTATTATCTTTACAATGCTGGCTGTTGACATTGGCCTCCGAGAACAAAGACACAACTGTTAATTTTATGTTGTTTGTGTTTACGAATGTAGTCGGCAAGGCGAAAGTGAAGAACAGGTGAACCGCCGCGGCTGCGGCATTCGCTGTGTTTGATTGGCTGTTGGTAGTTTGCCAGCACGGCTTTCACCATTTTCTCCGCATTTAGTTTAGAATTTTCTCTGCCTAGGTTGCAGCTTTTTGTAAAATTTGTTTGATTTTGAGGAAAAACGTACGGGTTCCTTCTGATTTAAGATGAAATCGGCGCTGCAATAGCTTTACTCTTAATTTCAATTTAAATGCCAGTGCAATATCACACTAAGGCTTTAAAGAGAACACTAATACACATAAGATGCCAGCATTAAGAAGAACTGTCCCTATAAAAAATATCATATCTCCAGAATACGCATGCATACGGAAAGGGTTAGTAGAACTAACTGAATTGAAGGTGTTGTACTCACCGACTTATCAGCAGCTCCTTGCCTTGGACACATTTCAACAAAAACAGGGTAAACGAATTATTACTGCGACTTATATTTATAAAATAATTTATTTGCAATGTAACCATTACTTAACTAAGCTCGTCTATGATTATTTGAAAAAAGAATCGCAGAAAAGTTTATTATACAATTATTCACGCTATAAATCAACGCCGTAAATAACGAGCTGATAGTGTGCGCGTAAGTTATTACTACGCCCCGCATGTCTGCCGCCATCAGGATGACCGCCAGTGCTCGGGGCGCTGTCTGCAGCTGATAGCTGATAAGCGGGCGTTGCCATTTCAAATCGTAATGTCGTGTAATTAAAGCCAACGCCGCCACGCAGAACCGTAACCCTTGCAGAATCCACGCTTGCCAAATGTGCATCGGCCGCGCGCTCCGCATCAGATATCGTGTATAGTGGTGTTTTCGTGTCGAATGCGTGCATTGCGGTTATGATGTACTCGTTGATGTCACCCTGTGAAGCAAAGAGAGACCAATGTTAGAATAATTTAAAAATTAAATTTTATCGAAATGTGAGTATTACAAGAGAGCGTGCACTGGCACTGGTTTACAGAGGTTCAACCATTAGCAATTGTTTGATATTAACTTTACCGTCGCCGTAAGGAACAAAGACACATGAGATCGATCCTCAACGCTACTTCATAAAACAGTTATGGTACAGTAGTTGTTCACGATTATCGAGGTACTCATATTCTGTGAGGCAAGGTTCGTTGAAAGAGTTCATAAGTCTCTGACATAAAAAGTTTCTTCGAGGAAAAATTGGTTAAAGATAACGGTACTTTAAGTGTATGATAAATTATTACAAAACAAAAAAATTCTGATCAAGGAAAGTGCTGCTCGTCAAATAGCTGTTCGTCGAATATTTTGAACTGCACAATAGTCAAGAATTCTATTTATAATATAAGTCGATTACCCTGTAAAAAAATTATAAAAATCTTTGCCCGCGCTTGCCAACACACAAACTTCTGAATATCATTAGTGGGAATTTGTTCACTCAATGACTGCGCTTTGCCAAAAACGATTGGAATTTGTTCTTTTCACTTTCGTTATTGTTAACATTATGCGAACACACACAAATATATACATATATATATATTAGTTACTCACCTGTCGTGGATACGTAACTTCAACTATCGGTTTGTTATCAGTGAGCTTAATTTCTTCATCGTAAATAGGCGAGGCATACTTGCCCACCTGACCCCACGTCAACGAGACTCCACCAGATAACGCTGGCAATGCGCTTAGTGCGCCGACAAAAAGTGAGAGCAACACAAACTTTTCGGAGTTTTTAGAATATTTTTTACTCATTATCGAAAATATCGAACAACTGCTGGCCAAAACAACCCTCCAGAAAGAACTGTGTATACACAACTAATATCGCTATCGCCACCGTTTCCGTCAAGTGCCAACAACCAGCCAATACAAAACATTTAAAACATACAAATCACGATCGAAAGTGTCTGCCTTCAATGCGTCATACATATTTACAAGTACTTGAGATATTGAAGTTTAAAATTCAAATTTTTATATAAAAAGGGAAAAAATGAGACGATGCTGTATCAGTTCGTGAAACCCAACAATACTTCGCTCGCTTCCGTTCTGGAAATTTCGGAATTTTGAAGTTCAAGTTTGATTAAAATACGAGAAGACTTTTTTGACTACCCAATATTTACCAAAAAATGAATCACTGTTTCTATATAACTGGACATAGAAATATTATGATGCCTTCTATCAGACATTTACGAACTCTTCTTACTATGATTATTTGTAGTCTTGCCTGAGAAACCCAAAGTTTAAATATGCGTCTGCCCATTATATTTAACATTGAGTGTACAGACCTGTTGATAATGATAACGAATTGATGGATCGAAAATATCCACCCGCCTATTTATATTTGTTGTACTTGACAGAGATAAGATCGCGGTCGTCTACTCATTTAGCACATACATATGTCTGTAAGTAATATGTTTGAACATAAATATATCTATATTGCAGTGAGATATCGTTGTCAAAGTTTCGCCCTTTTTGGGCCAGTTAATTGTCACGTGCAACACGATAAACTCATAAATGATAGCAGTGCCCAATTTACGTCGGTCTGATATGTAAGCAGGTGGTTTGATAAAAACTACACCGTTAACTGTCAACATTTGCTTATTTTTACGAAGAAACATTCCTATATTTGGCTAGATTCCAGACTTATTATTTACTTGTTGTTTATTTTTAGCTTCTCACCTTCAGAGACGGCAAATTTGGCGTAAATTTTGGTGGTTATCACGCTGAGGCGGGTCTGGGTGGTCTACTCACTGGCGATGCAGCGCATGGCGGCCTAAGCGCTTCGGCTGGTACGCCGTTCGGGCAAAGAGCTGGTGCTGGCTTGGGAGGCAGTGTGGATGGTAATTTCATTAATATAAAATTTAACTTAATCATATAAAAATCGATAACGATTAACGCCAAAAAGCTGACAGCAAATATGAATTGGAAAAATATCACAGATTTCATCGAGCAGTACTTAACGCATTTAAATATTGCAACTTAGTAGTCACAACTCACAGTAGTGTTCGGTGAATTACGGTAATTGTCCGATTAAGCTCCCACTCAGGCATACAGAAATGTATTGAACACTTGAGAAAGGAGTGTCTAGGAAATTTATGACACAAACGTACGCTTATGATCTATGAAGCTGGCATGTCACGAAAATGTATCTACTTATTCGAAAAGAATACATTTCAACAATTTATATGGAGCTTTGCTCGCCTAACAGGTGGAATTTCGTTGACTGTGATAATACTAGTTCAAATGATAATCTTACATATCTACCTTATATTTCAAATGCAATGCATTATTTCACCACACTTTCCATATTTAGTGGTGAGTTTTTGTTTTGCGACTCTCATGTTATAACTCTTGCCTTTTCCTAATGGGTACTTAGCTTGTTCAAACTTTCTCGGCGACAATTAATTATTATGCGAGCATTCTATGGCAACATTGTGGCCCAACACTTTTTATTAAAACTTTTCATATGGAAGCAATATATTTACCACAATAAATCCACAACTGTTAATATGCATGCGCCAACCAAAAAAATACAAACTCGTGAGATCAGAGGCGTTTGAAAGTTATTTAATGAGTTTTGTTCATTAAATTAACTACTTTGTGTGCGAATCGAGTTCATTTTCAACATTGACATTGGAATTCGGTCGAATTCGATGACCCATAAATATTAATGAGCTTATATAATTATTTTAAACATATCTACTCATACCAGGAAATGCCGCTGGCGTGTTGTATGCCGGTGCTGAGGCCAATCCACAGACCGGTGCTGGAGCGATTCTTGGCGGAGATACCAGCAGAGGAGGTTTTGCGGGTTCACAAGCTTTTTCCGGCAGTAGAACCGTGGCAAGCACGAAAAACCACATCTTTCCGGGAGCTTTCAGCAATCAAGTGGACGCAGTAACTAGCGGCCCCAGCGACACAACACAGTATGATGGCATACAAAAGGTCCGACCACCGAAAAAGTATCTGATTAAACCGAGTGTAAGTATTTGCAATGATATGGCTATCGCTTAAGCTAAGCCTAGAGTGAAGTGAAGAGCAAAGTGAATGTTTTAAAAGAAAAGAAGATGAAAGCAAGCAAGCCTCCGTGTATTATCATCTACTATCATCAATTACTATCGGAGCATCAAAATTATTACTAAACTTTGCTCTCATCTCATGTTTGCTCTAAGCATGCCAAAAAAGTAAAAATTTTAATTTAAATTGACCAAGGCTATGACTTAGTCAATGAAACTCTTATTTAGCTTAACGTTCAACACTACTAAGCCCTTGATGACTGAAAGAGACTCTGAACTAAGACCCTATGAAATCCAAATATACGTTTTGGCTTATTATATGATTCTCTAAATAATCTAGACTCTTACTCTTCCCTCATATATTGAAATATTTTTCATTGCAACAAATGACAGTTATACTTCGAGAAGGAGTACAGCAATAGCGCTAATAAGAATCCCAATAATTCCGACCGCAAGACCACTGACAACCGCCATGCCACCAGCACCGACATCCTTAGTCGTGGTGATGACATTTCAAACGCTGCAACAGGCAACGTTAACGGTGACAGCGATGACGTCAACGATGGCACCGCCGCTGCTTCCACTGCCGGAGAAAAACCTAAATACGACGCGAAACCAATTGCTACATATGTTCCCGTTGTACAACACTCTGCAGGAGCACCAAGCGGCAGCGACACCACAGACAGCGTGGAGAAAGCCGACAGCCAGCAGCAACTCAGCGACACACTACAGCGAGCCGTCAGCGCCGAGCATGCTGCTGCGCTACCCACCATCGTTGTGAGCAGGCAGCGCTTGCGCCAAAAGTCACGCACCCGACCCAATAAGCGTGAGCGCCAACTGCAGCGGCAACGCGAGCGCCTACTGCAAACACAGCACACGCTAAGGACGACCGAGGCCGGAGTTGGCGCGCCAGATGCGCCGCATGCAACACAAACCAAACACCAACAATCAGTTGTTGCTGTGCAACAACACTCGCAGGTATCACAGCCGTCACGGCCGAGTGGAAAACAAAATGACGAAACCACAAAAAGCATTATATATATTATAAAAGTGAAAGAGAACATGAAAATGAATATGTACATATGCATGGGTGCTGAAGGAAGAAAATAATGACTGAAAAACGGTGATGCACGTAGCGGCACAGCGGTGTGTCTGCTTAATTTACCGTTGTAGTGGTGGCAGTCGCAACTTGACTGGGGCGGTTCAGGCAATGCTTTCTTAGTTGCTCATACGCCGCGCACAACCAGCGTTTCGTATCGCTTGTACCTGCGTAAATGCAAAAATGCAATTCCCTCCCACCCACTCCGTCTTCCATTATCACGCATAACGGGGCAATGTGTCAACTGCTATGTGCTCACGCGCGTGCATAAAGGATAATGCGCAAAAAACGTCCCTGCACTTGTCATTTTATGCAAATTGTGCGGTTGAATACACGCGGTTGCCACCGCATCCCCAGTTCCCTCTCCCCAACGGCACAGCACGGCATTTACATGCATTTTGTGGCTTGTCGCTGTTGCAAGCAGGTTTTGTTATTTCGCTTTTTGTGTTTTTTTGTATTTTATTTTTGCTTTGATTTGGTTTTTGTTTGCTTAATTACTCTACTCAGTTATTGCTCACTGTTTCGCTTATGCGTTGGTGGTAACTGTAGTTATACTTGGTGTGCTTTCAGGCTAGCGTCTTGTTGTTGTTTTTTGTTTAAATAAAACTCAAATATATAATATTTTTATGAGATTATTTGGTTGTGGTTGTGGAAATAGGTGTGATATTTACACATTAATGAAGATTTCAGAAATTAAACACTTTGAAGAAAGTGCTACTTGAGTGCGAAATTTCGCAGAAACAGAAACATTAAGCCTTCTGAATAAAAAATGAGCATAAAAAATGAGCATATAAAATATATATAAAAAATATTAAAAATTATAAAATAAAATTGAGCCAAATTATTCTTATTTATTGCTTTTAAATAATTTGCATAACTAAGCACCATTTTTTACCCCCTGAATAGGGTATATTAAGTTTGCCATAAAGTTTGTATCACCCAGGAAGAACTCAATCCTATTGTGTCATACGCTTCCGTTCTGGAAATTTCGATGTGAAAGATGCACCTCGTTCTGGTCGAACTATCGTCGAAAAAGTCCATGAAATTATAGAAAAGATTGACTAGGACCCTAACATAAGCAGCCATGACATCGCTAAGGAACTTAACATTCATCGTCAAACGGTGTTGAAGCATTTAAAAAGGGCTGGCTACAAAAAGAAGCTCGATGTTTGGGTGCCACACGAATTGTCTGTGAAAAATTTAATGGGCCGAATTAACATATGCGATTCTTTGCTAAAACGAAATGAAATCAAACCACTACTGAAGCGTATACAAGAGACGAAAAGTGGATCAAATACGACAATAATGTGTGAAAAGTTCATGGTCCAAGCCTGGTGGAGTTCATCAAATTGTCGCAAAGAGAGGATCGGCGCCTCGAAGGTTATGCTGAGTGTTTGGTGGGTTGGAAAGGTATCATCCACTATGAGCTGCTTCAAGTTGGTTGATTTTAGAAAAAAACGGCCAAACTGTTTAATAGAAAGGTCTTTGTCTTCCATCAGGACAACGCTAGATCAGACACATCTCTGATGAGCTGGGAAGTTTTGATGCATCCAGGTCAGTGCTATAACCTTGCACTATCGGACTACCATTTGTTTCGATAAATGAAGAGCTCTCTTAATGGAGTAAAGTTGACTTCAAGAGAAGCTTGTGAAAATTACTTGCCGTAGTTTCTCGCAGAGAAACCAGAAAAGTTTAACACTGATGAAATAATGTCTCTAGCGGAAAAATGGCAAAAAGTATTTGACCAAAATAGTTCATATTTGGATCATTAAAGTTCATTCTAAATATATGGCACAAAAAATTAGTTGAAGTTTGATAATTTGTCGAAACATCCATCATCGGACTACTACAGCGTATAGCTGCCATACATACTGTGCTATTTCCATAAAATCAAGTCTTTGCGTGAAAAACTTTTGTAATTGACAACACATATTCAGTAAATTTATCATGGGTTATTGCTCAATCTAAAAATAAATTGTTCAGATCGGACCTTTATAGCGTATAGCTGCCTAACAAACTGATCGATCAAAATCTAGACAAAGATCTTTGTATACTCTTTTATGCTATAAAATGCACCTGTGAAAGGTATTATAGCTTGGGAGCCGCCGAAATTAGTCTGCATTCAAAGTTCAAAACGCACATGGCTATAAGTCGTCAAAGCGAAACACAAATATTACGTATACGCCGTGTATACACGTTTGCACTTCCCAAAGCCGCTTGATAAGTGAAAAACAATAAAAATAAAAGACTCTGTACTACAAAGTTATATAAATTTTAATTACGTGGGCAAATATAAACAGGATTTACCCTTAGACTGCATACAATTATATGAAATATGGTAATGCCGTAAAGTTTGACGTTAAGTTGGGTATGGTATCGTATACACAAGGGTCTTTTTGGACACACATCTTAGCAAAGCTTGTTTACTTTTCATTTTAACCAAAGCACACATTATTACAAATGCCAGAAAGTAAAGAAAAACTTACAACAAATAAAACTAACCCGCTTTTTAGAATTTAGTATAAGAAAAATACTTTATAAATGCTTTTGATTCTTCTCTTGCCCCAGTATGCTGCTCAAGCTAGCGCCAGTGCCAACGCCAACGCCAACAGTCACAACAACGCAGGTAGCGGTGTCGCACATTCGAAACAACTGACCAGGCAAGTGGAGAAGAATCAATTCAATTTTGCTACGCCATCCCCGCTACCCGACATCAACCTGAACGTCGGCCCTGCGGTTGTAACCAGTGCCCTGAACGTGAGTTTTTGAAAGAGAATTACAATAATTTTATAAATTATTTTCTTTTCTCTTTGATTCCGTTTAGATACCGATTGGCATTTTGCGTTCTCTGCAAGAGTCTTTGGGTGGACTCGCTACTGCCAAACAGGGAGCGTCTGCAACAATTAACTAAGCTCCGAATTTCGATTTATATTTACATATGTGCATTAAGGAATTATCGACTTTGTATTTAAAGTAATTTTGAAAATTCAAATAAAATGTGCAAATTCCGCAAGTAAGTTATTCCCGTTATTTTTCGTACTTATTAAATTCATAGAACATGTGGTGTGGAATATTAGACCGACTGTAGTTGTTCTTCCTGTTGGCGGAATGGTTTGTTTCAGTGCCTAGTTTGCCGCATGTTCGTGTTTCACAAGTTCAGTCGAATTTTCAGTTCTTCGGTTTTGATCAACAGATTTTTCGAGTATGTGTATTTCCTGCTGAGTTGTCATAATTTATTAAGAAGTGCAACCGAAAGCTTTCGCAAAACAAATTTTAACTCCGCTCTTTCTTTTTTCTCTATTTAGACAATACTTAATAAAACACCCTCGAGCTTTAACCCAGTTAGTGCAAGAATATTATGTAACCGAATATGTTATATATTTTTGTTGTATTCTCCGGTTTGCGGTTTATAAGCTTACATTATCGCATTAAGTTTTGGGTCAAATAGTCTAAACAAACACAGCCCATGAATTCGTAAATCCATAAAGTTCGGCTCAAGTGTTTTCGCAATTAATATTGTTGTTGTAATTTTTTGCCACATGCCTTAGTGTGAATAACATGTTCTGGTGCTTAAAAAGCAGCAAAGGCGGACTTTTCACATTTAAAAGCACACATTTCCAACTTCCAACACATTTGTAACCGAATTCGTATCCACATTGCGGTTAACCAAAATTATTTTGAGTAAATAGCAGCTGGAAACATCAGGATATTTGAATACTTTTTGAATAACAATAAAACCCTCAACCACATGCTCACCATCACAGCTTGGAAGTGTGGTCGCCATTTAGGGCCACCTTATATGCCGGCAGGAACTCAGAACCGTGTGTTCGAAGGACGGTAGCCAGGAGCACTAATCCGCTCTAAATATTGTGTAAAGGTTTAACACTGCAGATATATTTACTTTCCATCAACCTGTCCACTTTTACTATGCGATCAATACTTTTGCCGACAGTGATTTGAAAGTCACGAGAGATTTCAACGGTTGCTGGCTGCCAGCCGTCTCTACAAAAGAAAATCAGGCACGATGCCTGATCAGTGCCTAGGTGACGCTCGCAGGGCGCTGCGATGTGATTTAACAGTCGTAATGTAATCTCGCGGGAACCTGGCTGTTTACTTCGTGGTTTCAGCATTAAAGTTTAACATTAGTTTTTGTCACACACTCTCTATTCGGCACTTTCCCTACAGGCAATGTAATGCCTGTGGAATGTTTTGGACACTTGATGCAAATACTTTTCATTACCAAAATAATAGAGCGCCGCATATGTGTACCCATATGTACATACATATGTGCATAATTTTCATTCATTTGCCTACAACAACAAAAAGTATACAATCGTATAAGAAGATGAATGGAGCCGCAAAACAAATGACCTGCTTTGTAAATATTTACCCCAAGCCCAGCGAAAAAGTCGAAAAAGTATTAGAACACACACTCAGTCTTAAACAGCGTCGAATTGTTGAGAAATGGCTTGACCTCACAAATTCAACTATTAATTAAGAGGCTCTCAAAATCTTCTTAAACAGGAGTTTTTGTACATAGAATCACTGAAGTAGTGTCTAATTTTAAAATATCATTAGTAATTTGAAATTTGTATGTGGCTTAATAGTTCTATCGCCTCAACCATTCTTTTGGCTCTTCGAGTACGTACACACTCGATTTTCTTGTTATTACTCATTCAGTGAAATGTAAGAACTGCGAATAATTTTTGAAATTTAATTTGAAATTTCATTGAAGACATAAAGCGCTTCACCCCTGAAAAGGTGCAAAAGCATTCATTGGTACATACGCCTATACAATGTACATATATATAAACATACATACATGTAAACAAATAAACGCTTTCAGTTAGCATGACAGCTAGCAAAAGTGATTTGAACTTGTCCGCGACTTTTGTACTTTAAATCGCCTAACGTCAGCTAATGCAATTGGCAACTTTCGAACCTTCTTTACTGAGTAATCATTCGATAAATGGCATTTATTTACATTGACCAAGAGTTTTTCTGCTGATTTGGCACGTGCGGTTAAGGAAAAGTTTGTATTAGCCTCTTCAATTTCTTTGATTCAGCCAATTGAAACCGACAAATAAATTCGTGGAAAGGGGATGTCTACCTTCGAGCTCAAATGTCGGGCGTATTTTTTGACGATGGACAATTTTTCTTTTACTAATTTATTAATTATTAATTCTTAAAATTTATTATAGAAAAGACCATCCTTTGATACCAGTAGACGAGCGCAGAAACTTTTTCCGTGCAAAAACGAACGAACATCTCTGCTCGATAAAGTATGTATGTATACCTAATACATTGTATAAACCTATACTTTATACAATAACCTAATAGTTGTTTTTCAAGGTAACCAACATCCATATCTCGCAATAAAACTGCTAAGGTTGAATTTATCTATTTGTATGTGAAAATATTAATGAATAAATTGAGAATTAATGTTGGCAATACTGTGGGCACTATTACCCACTAGATGTCGCAGTGTGTAGATCTCCAGGTCCGCCAATTCTCCACAATTGCTGGATTTGAACATAAAAACAGCAACACTTAAAATTGTCAAAATAAGCTGATTTTTGTTTTGTATCGCAAAAGCCGCCAATTGTTGGCAAACACAATCATAAAAAAGGACATGCGCCCTGTACCATTAAATGCGAAAAACCCAATTGAGGACTTCTAAAAGCGAGTATAGCTTTGGGCTGCTAGTGGATAGGTTGGAAATTTGGTGCGGATAAGTTTTGGATTTTTTGGCCAACATACACAACTAATCGTTAAAACAGAAATGTGAATTGTATTGTAAAATAGTTTTCGTCACAATAACTAAAAGATTTATGTATAAAAAGCATAAAGTGGAATTTCTAGCAAGTAATGGATGAATTCAAGAACATAACAAACGCATCGTCGGTAGTGAAAATCTCCGCGTGCCTGGAAAAAATTTTCAAAAAAATCACCGAAAGTCGAGAAAAGAAAATATCGGAGCAAAATATTAAAGAAATTGAGTTTTTAAAAACACAATGCAAATCGGATTTGGTACAGCTGAGTTTATTAAGCTCACAGACATTTGTGAGGCTCGTGGAGGGTGGTGTTTTGGACGCCTCTAATGTGCTAACCATGCTAATTTCCATGCTGCCGAACTCCAGGTAAATATATATTACACAAACAAAAAGCGTACTATCACTTCACAACGTCCTTAGTTGAAGTGGCACCTGGTATTCTCTTTTATATCGTCCTTGCACCGGAAATGGGTGCGAATCAAAAGCAAATGACTTCAAGGCTCTGCGCATATTTTACAGCAATTTATTCGCTTTCATAGCATAGTGGCTGAAAGTTTTTGTAACTTCTAGCAACACAATCTTACTGCTCCTTTTTCTTCCGTGCATTTGTTCTTCCGCAAAACTACGCCACAACGCTATTTCCGCTGAAGCTATAGGCTAACAAAAATCGTTGCATTGCCGGCTTTGAAATGGCTGCACTTTGTCCGATTACTTTGCTCCTTATAGCATTGATCCGTTGCATGTCTGTTTACATATTTAGGAAATTTAAAGTAAGAGGCACTATCCTTTAGGTATGGGTATGTATGTGTGTATAATTAGCTAACTCCATTAATACGTACATTTACATATGTATGTACTATATAAAATCCTGTTACGTAAACCGATTTTTGGAAAATAAGTTTTTGTTTTTTTTATTATTGTAATGTAGCGGTTGGGAATAATATATAAAAACCGCAGTAATAATTAAAATAAATTCTATAGTTTTCTAAAATTTCCTCAAAAAAAAAAAAATATATATATATAAGGAAATATAATGAATAAATACATTACTAATACTACTTGCTTCAAAATGGTTTTCGAATAAGATCTTCAGGAATTACTCTTTCATAGTCTTACGGCACATATTTATACCCTAAACAGGGTATGTTAAGTTTGCCACGAAGCTTATAACACCTAGTGAAAGCTACCCATGCTGTTATACAAACTAATCGATCAAAATCAAGTTCCTGTATCGAAAACTCTTTTATTTGAGAACCATAGTTCAGAGTTTTTATTGTTTTTGCAACCGTCGCCACCTAATTTAGTAATTGTTTCAATTTTACGCTCAATGCCAGTAGGTTCGTCATATTAAACTTCCGTTGTGGTTTCTGAACACTTCGCATTATGTTACATAAATTATTACACTAATGGCGATTAGCACAATAGGTGTTAATCATCAAACATTACGAGCAAAATTTCTTATTAATATGCAGACATTCCTATGTATATACAATAGGGTGCTTAAAAAAATTTGAATATTTTTTTTTCAACTTTTACCCTCTCAAATGTTAGTGATTGACAATAATAATTTTGTCGCGGGAATTTTTAAGGTTTGAAAAGCCAACTTTATGAATATGTGATAGTTTTATTTGAGAAACGAAAATTAGTTGGTGAAATTTTAGTTTAAATGAAAAATCAAAAAATTCTTTGTGAAATGTATGGGAACCTAAAAAACAATAGCGACCCCTTAGAGTTAAGATACAGCGCTTGGCTTGAGGGAGGATTTTTTATTTGTCAATCACTAACATTTGAGGGAGTAAGAGTTGAAAAAACAAATTAAAAAAGAAAAATTTTTTTGAAGCACCCTAATGTATAAACATACCTACCAGTATATCGACATTAATTGTAGAATGGCAGACAGACCGTTGCTGTGTCGGCCGCACCGTCAAATTTCGACTTAACTTCCAAGTGTGTTATTAAGTATTTTGACACGTGGCATTGACTCGCCTGCTGACATGGTGACCCCATTGCAATATCCTACTGTTAGTGATGTGGTCGATGACTCTAGAATACTGTGATGAATTGCCAACTCCGAACGGAAGGCGAAGGATATACGTATGAATTTATTCATGTGTAAGTACATACATTTGTATTTGTACACCTGTGAAAATCAAAATAATTAGCACACTGAGGGTGGCCTGTTTGGAAGAATGGTGCTGTGATGTTGGTGAGGAACAATAAAGTGAAATAAATAAATGGCGCAACTTAATCTGATAGGCGCACGCACATTTTTATGAAAATTGAAATAACGGTATACATACACAAATGTATGTACAAATCAATATTTACTCCTTTGAATGTTAATATCAAACAATGTACAAACGTATTTGCATCGTACTTTTACCGCAAGAATGCACTGTTACCATTAGCTGGTAAAAATTTTAATTTCAGTCAAAGTTATTCATTCAGATTTAAAACGAATACTTTTATTTACCACAAGATATATTAATTTTCACATTCTAATTGAAATGTGTGTATTTTCTTATGTTCGTATGTGTGAGTATTCAGCCTAACTGTAGGATATGCAATCAAAACACAGTTAAATGGCACTAACAAACTTCCTTGAGTAAGAAATGGCACTGAACTTGAATTTTAATGACCGTTAAGTCAAGTTGTTAGAGAAAAGCAAGGAAACAATGGAAAATTTATTCAGCGGAAAAACCTTCAGCACTTCCTGGCGTATTAAACGTATTATAAAATAATTGTATGTAATAAGAATATTACCAAACCGTTGTGAACAGAAACATAAAATTTATACAATGGTGCTAAAGCCATATCCGAAACCCGTTTTTATACATTACTTCTCAAGCTTCGGGGTCGACATGTGGCTTTTATATGTAGTTTGGTTTTGTTGTATTAGAAAATATTTATATATTATATTATAAATATCATATATTCAATAAAAAATTGTTTTCCAATACTTTTTAACAAAAATAAAATTTATTGAAAACAAAATTTTTGGAGAAGGAAGAGCGAAAAAGGAAAGCATATAGCAGCGTTTATTAAATTAAGCCAAAACTATATTATTTTATTTTTATTTTTTTTTTTTTGAAAACAAAACCTTATATTTAAAAATATATAAATTTCTTTGTATAGTTCCACGCAGTACACAACTATAACGGAAGGAATTGTCAGTATTTTATTGCTTGGTTTGAGGAGAAAAGTCGCTCTCTTGAAAGAGAACGAAAACTTCCAATGTCAATTTGGCTTGAAAACGCAACAACATCCACTTATAACCTTGTTGCAAAGCTCCGCTGTGAACATGAACGATGTGGCCAATAAGATTGTAGGCATTTGTAATCATCATGATCAACAGTAAGCACATATATACATACATACATATGTAAAAACCCTTTATTTTTTGTTTTGTTTAATGTATGCTTTTAAATGCAGGGTTAAAGTGCACAGTATTGAGTCTGTCTCTTATACACATCTAGATGTGTATAAGAGACAGCATATATACATACATACATATGTAAAAACCCTTTATTTTTTGTTTTGTTTAATGTATGCTTTTAAATGCAGGGTTAAAGTGCACAGTATTGAGTATTTGCGACCGGTCC
This sequence comes from Bactrocera latifrons, assembly GCF_001853355.1. Classification (NCBI taxonomy): domain Eukaryota; kingdom Metazoa; phylum Arthropoda; class Insecta; order Diptera; family Tephritidae; genus Bactrocera; species Bactrocera latifrons. The sequence goes on along the minus strand of NW_017537223.1, from coordinate 358,355 downwards.
TCCTTTACATACTCTGCAATCCTCAAACACTGCCCGATTCAAAGACCATCTGGACTGGTCTATTATCTCTAAGTAAAACGAACCTCGATGCTAAACAACTCATGCAAGAAATTTTTTCTTGGAGTAAATTCAACTCGTCGACCACTTGCCTGTTCACCAGCATATTGTTAATAGAAGCTATCGAACACTGTCTAAACGTTAATGATTTTGACACCGTTATTGACTTGAGCATTTTTCAAGCGTTAATTGTGAACAACCTCACCAAATTCGGCATTGATCCACGGCCCAGCCTTCACTGTCTGCTGCGTGTGTTGCATAGTACACGCGAGCACACTGTGCACCATTACAATGTTCTGCTCATTTTGCTAGCCGAAAGTCTGCACTTGCTCTCACCAAATTATCTACATGATTTACTGCGCATAATCGCTTTTATTATTGTGCAGGAATGCTGTGGGAATCAATACATTCTGAACATGTGTCTCGATGGTATCATCCAGTGGATGTCTCAGACTGCATTCATACCCGCAGAAGGTCTGGCACTAGCCCATCAAGTGGTGCGCAAAATACTTGAGCGAGGAAAAGAAACGGAGTCGGCAGAAAAAACGAAGGTGCACACGATTGACTTGAAACCGGCGCAAGTACGCTACTACCATCCAGATATTGCAGTTGCCTTCGATTTGGCTAAACTTGTCGAATCATTTGATGAGTCTGAATTCAAAGATGTTTTCACATTTGTCGATGCTCTCAATGTAAAAGCGAACTCAATGTTTTGTCAGCGTTTGAATTTGTTTCTGCGCGCACTCTTCTTGTCGCAAGAACCGTCCATAGATTGCTGGTTTAAGATTTATGAAGCTATATTAGAGATAATCAAAGTGAATAGTGGCATTGCTTATGACTTTTTAATGACATATATATTTAAGTTGGCTGGTGAGCAACAACCAGAAATTCAAATGGAATTACTTCGAGGCTTACCAAGTTTTGCCGTTTCTAAGGTAAATTAAATATTGAAAACTTTAAAGATAACATTCCTATATTCAATATTACTATTGATCTATTCCCTTGCAGGATAATATACCAATGATTTTAAATACAATACGAAATCTTACGGCGGAAAATGGCACATTTTGTATGGATCTCTATCTGCGATTATGGCGTATCGAGCCGCGCACATATCCCTTTTTGATTAAGTTGCTCTCAACACCACAGAAAGACAGTAGCAAACGTTGGGAATTCGAAATAGCCAAGACACACACCATCCGTGAAATTTGCTATGACAAGTAAACAACAAATATATTGAACCCTAATTGCTTAAATAAATAAAATCAATTTATACATTCCACAGACCTACTCAACACGGTTCCGATTTGGTCTCACACCTGTCTCTTATACACATCTAGATGTGTATAAGAGACAGGACACACACCATCCGTGAAATTTGCTATGACAAGTAAACAACAAATATATTGAACCCTAATTGCTTAAATAAATAAAATCAATTTATACATTCCACAGACCTACTCAACACGGTTCCGATTTGGTCTCACACCTCTCCGACACACTGAACTCGTGCACTGATGACGCTGGTGATCTGGCCACTTCGTATGCCCTCGACGCTATTGTTGCGCTTTGTAATAGTCATACTGTGAATATAATTTCTACTTGGCGTGTACTCAGTAGTAAATTTAGGCACGAGCGTCGACCGAAAGCCTTAAAATCGCTTTATCGTTTCTTCGCTCACATACCGTTGCTGCATACACCTACCCTAGAGTATGAGCAATTAGTTGACGAAGCATTGGAGCAACTGTGGTTGACTGTGAGTCGCTCCGATTCCGAACCGGAATTGGTGAGAGAAGCTCTGAGTGCTTTAAAGAATTTTGAAATCGGTTCACTACTTTCTATGCGTCACATTCCCATGCAATATCGCCAGGATACACCAGGAGTTCGCGAGTTCGTTGGAGGACGCGAAGTCGTTGACCTGCAGCAGGAAATGGTGCCAGGTGAGGTTTGGGTACATCTTCTACAAAAAATACGTCCCGAATGCGGTGCCGCTGCGGCCGATTTAATCGCCCATCATATATATGCTGAAATAAATGGCTATCGCAGTGGCGTTTACCGCTTGCCTGAAGGCAAGCCGGAACCGCGCAAGTTGCAAGGACTCTTCCCACAAAGTCCCTTGCGTGCCGTGGTGAGCTATGTGGTAGGTCAAGCACGATTCGGCGATCACGTAACAGAGCCTCACGTGGTGACAAATGCACTAAGGGCAATTTCGAAGAAGTTTCCCAAACCCATACCACCCCTCGATTGGTGTTTCCTTCACAGTTTTTTCCACCTCTCATTTGAGGCAAGAAAATATTGCTTGCTGATCGCCAAGAATCAATTACTACACTCTGGCACGGCCCGACGATTGTTGGAAAATTTCCTGGTGGATTTCGAACCGAATTGTTTTGAAGAAGATTTGTTGCTACTGTTCTCTTTACTCCCTGAGATTTCGAATGGAGTTAGCTTGCATATTTTAAAGAACTTTGCCGAAAAAATAGCGATATACAGTTTCAAGGAATCACAACTGAGTGGTTTTACAGAAGGTATGATTAGAAAATGTGCTAAGAAAGAACCTATCTAGAAACTAGAAAAAGAATTTAAAAACATTTATTTGCAGGTTGTCTTTTTGAAAAGTTTATAGACAGTGTGAAATACATATTCTTAGGCAAATGTGACATCCCGGAAGTGCTCGATATATTCACGCTTATTATTGAACGTTATATGGACTCTATGGATCTGGATTCGAGGGTAACTAGTTTCTTTTTCTTCTGTGATTGTGTTAATAAGGTTGTTCTTCTACTCATATTCGTAGTTATTTGAGCGATATACAGAGGTAGTATCCGTTTTACACCCCAATTCCATTGACGGTCTCACATCGCCTGCCAATTGGTGGGAAACGCCAATTGGTAAACTGAAAAAGGCCACCATTATAAGGTGCTACTTAGTGTTATATAACACGCAGTTGTCCAATCCATTGAAGTGGCTTGCACCTATCATAGATGCCTACTCCACTCGTCGCGAGGAACAGCCATTCTTCTTCCGACACCTGGTTTCAACTTTATATGCCTTTAAAAGTGATGAACAGTCTTGCAACTGGATTATGGAACTGTTTTTGCAAATACAAGCGTTCTTGGCTGAATCGTCCAACAAAGAAAAATTAGATAAAGTTTTGTATCTTTTAGATATTTTCATTTTAGCTGTAGTTGTACTTTCCGGTTGCGCCGTTCTTCTTGGTAATTTGGATTCTGTAGCCACACAACGCAAAGATCGATTTGCACTTTTCCCAGAGAGCATGCAATTTCTGTGTGAGCATATATTTTGGAAGGATCAAGAAGCAAAAGTAATTTATAGTATTTTTTTTTATAAATTGTTAATATTTTTTAAATATTTCTTTTCAGATCTATGAGTTTCTATATAATTTGTACAAGAACAGTGCTATTCCAGAAACATATTCTGCAATTTTTAAGAATGCTATTATCTGTTCCCGCAATAAATCGTATTTCGACAACAAAGGCATTTGGACAAAATATGTTGGAATGCGAAAATGACTTTTTGAATTTTGCACATACAAAAAAATGTATGTAACTGGTGGTTAACATCTGTGCCTTACTGTTTTTGCCTTTTGCATATTCCAATATAACAATATCGATATTGGTACATACATATACCAAAACATACATAATACATATGATCATATGTACAATTGTTGTTTTTTTATACATTTTTATGTTTAATTCAAATTGATGAAATTTGATGTGTGTTACACTAACAGCAAAATAAAACTACAAATGAAAAATTTCTATACAGTTGTTCATGTTTAAAACAAAAACTGGCGAAAAATAAATAAATCAGTGGCAGTTAAATTACCGGTTCGACTAAATTTAATAGTTACAAACTCAGTGATATCGGTATTATGCGGCCAAGAGAAGATTATGCGGTTACTGACATTGAGCCAGGGTGTCGTTGGAAATCACTAGTTTAGTTTCCACCTGCTGAGGCAAGTACAGTCGAAATGTAAGCAATTGGGTTAAATAATTTGTTTTCGTAGTTCTGCGAATTCGAGATTCAGACAATATTTTCATTCTTTGAAGATTTGTAAAGCTCCCTGACGCTACAAACATAAAATTAAATCAAATGTTGCAAGTTTCAAGGTTCAGAAGCTCAGTTGTTTCCCGCATTGGAAATTATTTGATTTGAATTTTAGCAGAAATTTTAAAAACAATGATGTCTAGTAACAAAAAAAAAATTCAACCCTCATAGAAGTAGTGTTGCTATGTTATTGAAATATTGAATTCAGAGAACGTATTTAAAATTTACGTTCTCTGTACTGGCATTCGAAATGTCATCCGTTTTGTTGTCCTCTGATTATTCGTCGCTTATTTTTTCAAAGAATGTGGATTAAATGTAAATCTACGTTCTCTGATTGTTTGGTTGACTTTGTCGTGATCTAAATTTTCCATATCTTCTGCAAATTCTGCTCGCGAATTAAATACAAAATATACGGATTTCGATATTGAATTTAAAATGTGATAAAAGCTTTCATTAATGTGACAAATTAGTTTCTTTATCATTCTAAAACACCTTTACAAGTGAAAGTTCTTTGCGAAAAAAATAGTATTTCAACAGCTGGAAGTGAAAAACCTATTATTATACCTATATTGTGCTGTAATTTTTTCCTAACAAGCTTCCAAGTTCAAGGACCATGGATGACATTAAATTAGCTAAGGTACAGTGCTAAGTTACATTTATTGAAATATTATTTATATATGTATATATATATATCTATTGTTTATTGTGCGGCTCCCAAGGCTCTTTGATCTGAATGCATATTTGAATGTCCTGCGACCAACACCGGTTAGTTAGTTGAGTCATCATTTGTAGTGTTTTAGGTACATATATACGAAGCTAAGTTATGTGTTGACAGTATTTTGCATTTTTTGAAAAAGAGCAGTGCGAAAAAACGGAAAAGTCATAAAAACAAGTACATTGAAAAATTGTTTAACAATTTTACAGTAATCTTGTTTGTGTAATCGTTATCTACAGGTGTTGTATTAGCGTTTGCTGTAGCGGAGAGTTAATAAAATCAATAATGAATGCGATAGTAAAGATAGGTATTGCTATTACATACATTACAAGAATTAATACCACATGATAAATGGTTATTTAATCACAGCTTATAAATTACACTTCAAATTAATTTATGCGTTCAGCCGAAACGTATATTCAAATAAATGTATTTTCAGTAGTACGAGGCATTAAGTTATTCTATGTAGCCAATAATAATTATTATATCCTGAACAAGGTATAGTAAGTTTGCCAAGAAGTTTATTCTCCAAACAAATGTTCAGATCGAACCAATATAGTACTTAGCTGTCATGCAAACTAACCGAGTGAAATTAAGATCAAGTATAGAAAAATTTTGTATTTTACAAAATAATATCTTTGACCATCGTTGTGCGGTGGAAATGGAAACTGTATCGAGTCCATAAACTGCACAAATTTTATTGGCGGCTGGAATGCATTTTTGCCTTTATCGTAGTAGTACTGTAAAATATGCCGTATTTTCTCTTTATTTTGCTCCATGTTTGCGACGTTCTAACTAACGAACGACTTAAAAGAAACGGCAATCAAACAAACACGTGAAATGAGCTTTCCAAAAAGGTATATCATGACCCGATGCAACGAATAAAACTAGAACTACGCGCTCTCAGCGCCAACTAGCGAAAATACCGCAAGACTTTTTTGACAACCTAATATATTGACGAAATTTGGCAGAAATCATTCCTTAAGAAATTTTGAGTGTTGACAGTCTGTGTCCCTTCCGGTAACGTAATCCCGCCTGTCATGGAAACAACATTCAAACCAACAAAAACAGAAAGATCAGAACCGATATAAAGTTCTTCCTACAAGATCTTTTTTCTTAATAAGAAACCCTTAAGTCGTCTAGAAGGGCGAAAGAGCTATCAAAGCGTTTTCCGTTGAATGTAATCACTGGCCGGTAACGTTTCAGGGTTTAGGATTTCCGTAACTAGAGCGCGTAAAAGACACCAATTACTGTACATAAAAACATAAACGATATTTATACATATATTGTAAAAACACATTATTCTTTTTTTTTTACTTGTTTTACGATTTTACTCTTTTAAAGATAAGTGCTGTCAGTCCCACACCTAAAATAAAATTTCGAACAATACTATTATACTCTGTGGAACATGTTGCGCTCTAGTATAAAAATTTGCTTCTATTGTGATGCGCATGCTCAAGTTTGCATATTCTATTTCTCAACCTTCCATGGTAAAACAGTATTTGTTGTCACTATAACACATTTATTTTTATGTTTTATGAACTTCAATTACACAAAATTTTTCTCAAAATTAGGTATTATTTTATTCACAAAGGTATTTAAATGATAGGTAATGCAAAACTGAAGCGATTAAATGCTTTTTACCAGATTCGGCTTCCAGGAGAGATACCATTCCGACTGGAAATTTCCCTTTTCTTAAAAGAATTGGCGGCTCAGCGACTTTTGTTTTCCATGTAATTCTTGAGTTCGATTCTAGCGTTGCAATATGACACAACAGTCATCGGACAATCGTGTGTGCTTTTCATTGAAATAAGTTCGTTTGTTCGCTCCTCTCCCATAATCGGGTTTTTCAATTTAAAACAACACCCAAACCGACCAGTGCAATCACTCCCACCTAAACAAAAACCTGTACCGTGCTTGTTTTCAAAAGTGAAATTACTTAATTGTAATTTGATTGAAAAGGTCGATACTCACCTTTTGTTATCTTAGTTTTGACTACACCGGTGTTATTGCCCTAGGTTATTCGTGCCAAAGTTTAAGCGAATTTTCACTTGTGTATCTGTAAGCCACTTTTTGGCTTTAACTCAACTCTATATACAAATGTATATTAATATAATTATTGATTAAATAAACTGCTGACCAAAGTGTGTGCAAATTTTGTGCAGACGTGCAAAAACATTTGGTTTCTGTAGCCAAATTGTGTCCTAAGTAGGATACCAATACTGCGGACAAAATGGATTTTACGAAATTCATGAATAAGTTTAATGAAGTTGAACGCTCTCTTTCACCAACATCTTCATTACGTCTAAACTTTGATAACATCTCGCCGGAAACTGAAGAACCGGAGGAAAATAAACGTATTTGGGGTGTGCCCGTACCCCCCTTTGTATCCGAGAAAGTCGTCTCGTGGATTGAGGAAGAGTTTAATGAGCCTCCTATATATTACAATGGCAATGCAGTGATTCGAAAGGTTTGTAAATGCATTTTTGTATGATTGAATACCTAATGTATGGACTCATATCTTACCATAAAAGTAATCTAATATATTCTGATTGAATTCTGAGGAGCATAAGCAAGCTGCAATCAAGTTGAAATTTAAACTTAAAAATTCGAAACTGCAAGTTATAGCAACCGAAAATAATATTAACTATATACTCAATTTACTAGTAAAATTATTCACCAAATAGGAATTAAGTATGTTTTTTATAGCACAGAGATAATTTCTAAATATTATATATAATATATTAAATTTAAGGAGACCAAACCTATCGGTTCAGTCTCTCTAAAATCAGAAATATTTATAGAATTAGTAGTAGAAGTAGACTTTTTGGTAGCTATCCATGTTCATTTTGAAATTGTGGACAATTTTCGTGCGACTTGAAACTTGACCGTTACGACTGAACATTCTGTCATCAAATTTGCATTTTTAATCAACTTTCGCCATTTGCACTAACTTTGTTCATGCACTAATACTTCCATATCTACTCACATACACACGCACTTACATATTTCTTCCGAGTATCCTTTTGAAGCTTTCAGCAATACCTTATAAAACTTCATTCACCTGCTTCGGTGAACTCATAAATTTTAACTGCAAATATTTTGAACCATTTGTAGTAGTCTGCTAGTGTACGGCTGTACAAGAGATTTTTCATATACATATGCATATACATCATATAATATGACTATATAATTTTTTGATACTTTTACTTGTAATTTTAAATTCCTGTTTTCATCTCTTTGTTTATTAGCTATATCTACGTGTTTACTCTCGCAACAGAGTACAATAGTTTTGCTCACCCAATGGTTCTTAGGTTAGGTTAGGTCGTCGAATTGATTCAAAATCGATGGATTTCACTTGTTCAGATATTCGGTAGAACCAACGGTTGTTTGTAACAACTCGAACTAAAGGAAGAAGTAGTCAGAATGACAAGATCAGTTAAATTCGGAGTGGTTGCCTGTCGGTCTCGTGCAAGCGATAATTTGAGCAAAAATTGTGATATTTTGACAATATCTTGGTGTACACGTTTCCTTGTACCCAATATTACTTGGTATTGGTTATGGGCGTAGTCAGACAAGTGTCACGCCCATAAAGAGTCATTGAACCAAAACCTTTAAAGTGCCACAGGGAGCGAAATGAAAATTAGACAATTTACATGGCTTTGCACACCATTCCTACATCTCAGGAACTACAATCAATCTGTGAGTTATCATAGTAAAGTTGAAAAGCGTATACCCTATACCTAATAGAACAATTTTCAAGTATTATATTAGATTATACCGGTCAATATGTTAGATAGCTTAAATACGTTAAGTCACTCGCTAGTAACATTTTATTAAAAAAATGGAAAAACCGAGCCAATAATTACTAAGATGTCTTAGCAAAATTGTGTGATCTTATAAAATTGGATATACTACAACTTAATTGCTCCACGAATTATCCCAACCTATATACTACCCCTGCTGCCCGGAAAGAGCTGCTGGGAGACCTGCGACTTTGACAAACACCGAAAATGTGACTCGTGTACGCAAAGTTTTGAACTCAGACCGTCGACTAAGTATTCATTTGATTGCTCAGATGTTAAATTTATAAAAATCTGTGGTTTAAGACATTGTGACGGAACACTTGAACATGCACAAGATGGTCCCAAAAGTGCTCACTGGCGACCAGAAATTGCGGCGAGTGGAAGTGTGCCAAGAAAATTTGAACATGTGTGAAGATAAAATAATTGACCACCGCGACCTTAGGTCTATTGTGCCCTCTCCTGACTCACAGGGGCTCACTTAGCCCCAGCATATTGATGAAGTCCAATATCCTACTGGGTGCTAACGAGGCGATGTGACCTCTTTCCAGATACATGGATCCAAGGGCCTTTGACCTGCGCCTACAGACTGCACGCAGTCGATTAGCATGTGATCCGGGGTTTCAGGCTCCCTGTCGTAAAACCGACAGTTGGCACAAGATGATAGGCCCATGTTAAATAAATGCCAGAAGCCTAAGTTTGTCCCTTGGGAGGTTTATTAACAATTTGAACCTCTTCTGGTTATACCCCCCAACTAGCAGCTTGGCGTGTGGCATACCATGCGCTCGCTGCCAATGCCTTTCCCTGTGCGCTCTTTCTTCCTTGCGGAGCAGCTCCTTCACAGCATGGGGGCCCACCCCAGTGAACGGTGGCCCAACCATATTGGTAGAGGCTGCAGAGCGGGCAAACTCGTCAGCCAGCTCGTTGCCGACTATACCCCTGTGACCAGGCACCCAGATCAGGTGCACCTGGTTCTTTTCAGCTAGGTTGTTCAGCCGTTCTCTACACTCCTGCGCTAGTAACGATTTGATATCGTAAGAGGAGATCGCTTTTAGTGCCGCTTGACTATCGCTTAGTATAGCTATTAGCTCATTGCGATAGTTGCGGTGGAGTTTATCTCTATACACCGACTTAAGGCCAAGACTTCGGCCTGAAAAATGCTCGGAAAGCTTCCTATCGGTATGGAGAGCTTGGTACGTGGACCTGCGATACCTGCACCGATTCCTTCCGACGTTTTCGAGCGTCGGTGTACCACTTCAAAGTGCTATCCCTTAGTTGCTCAAGAGTGGGGTGGCTCCACTCACTCTTGCTACCGAGGGTAACCTTAAACCTCTTCATGAAGTAAGTTGTTTTAGTAATGCCATCCTTTGGGAGGAGAGCAGTACTAATGTCGCCACTTATCGTCTCCATCCTCTGGGACGAGATTATCTTGCCTTTGCCACATCCCTCTGCTGTTATCTGCAGAAGTGAGTGCTTGGCTACTTGACCTATCATTATATGGAGCGGTGTGAGTTCCAACAGGACCTCCAGAGCTGCCGTCGTACAGGTCCGCATAGCGCCCGTCATGCAAACACATGCTAGCCTAGTGTGAAAGTCACCCCAATTTTTTAATAACGTAATCACAGATGATGAGTCATGAATCTTTGAGTATGATCCCAAGACAAAGGGGCAATCTTCAGCATTTGGAGACGCTCTGGCAGCGCTGCATCGACGCAGAAGCAAAATGTAATAATAAAACTTAGGTAGTATACGTTATATAGTATGTACATATGTAGAATATAAGTTTTATCCGCTTAGATAGATTAAGAGAGGATAAAATGTTAGGTACACTTGAATTTAGCCCTTCCTCACTTGCTGGAGTAAAGCTCTTATGAAAGAGTGAATAATTTATTATTAATATTTTTAAACTAACATATATATTATGGCAAAAATCGTATTTATAATTTGCGCTTTTGGTTATGTTTTGTTGTAGGTGGAAAATGTGCGGATGATAGATCGATACAATGCCAAAAATCCCACCGTCGGTACCCTATACTTGACGGCAACTCATTTGATTTTTGTCGAACCGGATAGCAATAAAGAAACATGGGTATGTACATATATGCATATGTTTAAAGGTTGAACTTATTAATAATTTATTATTTTAAAAAGTATCCAAGTTAAATATAATACATGTTAAATTAATCACTTCGAGGTTTCATTGTTCATTTATACTTAATTCTCGGTTTGTTCGTTAAATAAAAAAATGTTGCTCATTTTTTGAACACCAATCAGAAGAGCTTTCATGACCTGAAGAAGATTTTGATTCGAATTGAAAAGTCAAATAAAATTATCGCAATATTAGTACATTGTATGTATTTCTATAGAAGTTATRCAAATTTCTATTTATAAAACGATTTAAAATTTTTCTAAGTTTTGAAAATATTTTCGAAATCAACTATAAAATAAACAATTTTTAAAAAATTKAATTATTATCAAATAAATTAATTAGTTTTGTAGGTTTTCTGGTGACTTCATTGCATTGTTCACAAATAAAAATGTAATAACAGGAAACATTGTGAAATGAAAGTCTTCTATCGTTGTGTATTTGCTTGATTGAATATGTGTGTGGCGGCCACCACTACACACACTCGTGGAATTCCCATTGTCCTTGAAGCCATAGAACTCAAGTGCACTCAAATGGCGGGCGAAAATGTTAAAGAAATCAAATTGTAGATACAATGAACACGGAAAGTGTGTGTTTGGTGACGCGTCGGCGTCTCCCAGCTGCGCCTTAGCCCCTTCTACTAAGTTCACAAGTTTTCTTTTTGTTTGTTTTCTGATGTGCTAAGCTTTTTTCAACTATTTTTTGTTGGGGTAATTCTGATGCCAAGTTTGATCATAGTGCTGCCAAATAGGTCAGTAGCAACATGCATTGCAGAACGAAAGCAATTTTAAGAGCTGCACAGGACACTGCAAATTTTCGCAAACGAGCGTTGGGCTTCTTACTTCTAAATTTGAATAATTTATGTGCTTATCGTGGCCACTGTTATTAGAAAAGTATAAAAGCGGTATTGGTTGGAAGGAATTGATGACATCAGTTTTTGCAATATAGATTTAGGGTAGGTCTGAACTGTAAAATTTCATAAATATTAACTTACATATGTATGAGTGCTATTCGATCAAATTTGACCGGGACAAAAAAAATACATTTGCACGTATTTTAATACTAATCCTTATAACATCTTCAAAATAGTCAATATAAGTATGCAAACCCTTAATCCTATTTTCCATGAACTTACTACAAGCCTCGGGTGTGGTTGCCTTCGATGCCTTCAGGTTTCGGCTCATTTTTGGAGCGCCATTCGCTAGATCGTTGCACAGTTTCGGCGTCATATTAATAAACCTACGTGTTGTCATCAGTAATGATGCATTTAATGAATGTATAGTCCTCAGTTACGTTGTCAAGCATCTTTTTAGCAACATCTACTCGGTTTCTTTTTTGCAAATGATCAAAGCAAACCGAATCGCAAGTTAAACTTTTCGTATCGCAAACAAACGAGTACCAAACGTTACGGAATCCACCTTTTGTGTGTTCTTTGAGAAAATCTATTTTCCAGTTTCTTTTTGCATTATATTCGTACGCATTTCGAGGCTAAACCTAATTAAAAGAGTTCAAGCTTATTGTCGTTGTTGAAAGACTCAAATATTCATTTTAACTGCTTTTAACACTTGGAGGCGTGAAATGGCACACAATAGTGCTGCTTTTTGAGAAAATAATACAATAATCCAAACAATATCCTATGAGCGCATGAATAGCAGCACATGAATAGAGCCCAACAACAAGTGGGTGCATATGTACATGTGCTTGAAAACATACCCGACACGGAATCGTTTATTTGCGGACGTCATTAAATCCTGCCGCTTAGCTGGTTTGTAATTTTACTCAAAAGCAACTGAACTCATTTGCTCGCTGTATTTACCTATTAATGTTACGTATACGCGATGGGGTTCATTGTTGCGCTTCTACCAGTCGTGCAGCTCTTGGTGCAAGAATGTACGGTTGCGACCAGGTTATGTGATTTTTTTTGCTTTTCAATACAAATGATATATTTATTAAATGTATTTGGTGCGTTTTTTCACAAAGAGGCTTCGTATATTAACTTATTTTCCTGAATTCGTAAGAGAATTGCTAGTAATATTTTGATTTTTATACAACAACAGATTATTTTGGATAGCTGTCTATAATATTATACTTACTAATATTTTAAATATAGCCTATATGGTATTTTTGTAGCCTAAGCTTCCATCTTTAGGATTAAAACAAAACAGTTCCCCGAAAATGTTTCTAAATAATATTTTTATTTAAAATCGATTCCATTTTATCCATATAACTTGTTTCTTTTTAGTGAAGATCAATTTATATTTATAAAAGGAAACAAACATTAACTTCATACTTAGTATTTATTACACATGTATGTTGATACAGTTATAGATTGCTGTTTTATCCACATTTCACAGATTTTACATATGCACATTGCGAACATTGAAAAATTACCCTTGAGTACGACCGGTTCACCGCTATTAATACGTTGCAAAACTTTCCTATCGGTGACATTTGTAATTCCAAAGGATTCAGAGTGTCACGATGTCTACACATCATTAATGAAGCTCTATCAACCCGGTAAGTGACATATACCTACATACATAACCACATGCATACACATATTTCACGTTATATAAGTCTTATTAAGGTGAAGCGAAAATTGAGCTTTACGCTTTTTAGGTCTATATTTTTTTTTTTGAAAATAAGCTCAACCTTAACCTCCGGTATAATAAAACTACTATCATAGAACAGTATTTTTTTAGTTTTCCTGTACCCGGAGTAAGCAATATGCTATCTAAAGCTTGTCAAAGACTTCTTTTATGGAATAATTTAAAAATTCCTTTAGTAAAAGGATGAAAACTTGTTTGCGAACTGAACGCACATCCTTAATAAGTGAGATACTAAGCGAAGGGAGAGTGTTTTCCAGTTGAAATATAGGCACTACCACCGTAATACGTTTATATGTGTACATGTTTGTATGTGTGCTTACAGTTATATACATGCGAAACAGCTATGCTTTGCTAACTACTCACATTATGGTTCATTAATCTAAATAATGCGTTTTTAATTGCAGTTTCCATTAACAAGTTATACTGCTTCAACTATCAGCCAGCCAAAGATGATTTTCCAAAGACATCAGGTTGGGATTTCTTCAAATTGGAAAGCGAATTCAAGCGTGTGCGGGTGCCTAACGAAATTTGGACATTGTGCACATTGAATATGAACTATGAGCTATGTGACACGTACCCACGGCATATTTACGTGCCACAGGAGGCCAACACAGCCATGTTGATCGGCAGTTCCCGTTTTCGCTCCAAAGGCCGTTTGCCTGCACTTACCTATTTGCACTCGAATAAGGTGAGTAATTATTTATAAGCATAGAGTAAAAATTTTTAGCTAAAATTAGTTGCTTTAAATATGTTCCAACTCTTAATACTCGTTGAATCAACATGTGGAAGTTTGCGTCCATCAGTGACGCAAATACTTGCAGGAATAATGTGACATCAATTGAAGCAAACGTGATTCCTTTAGAGTGACACCACTGCATACTTTGTGTTGGACGATGTAGGATATGGGTCACCTAATCATATTATTGGATGACAAGTCAAACGTTTGTGGTCCAGTTTTGCAATTGGTTCTTTGTTCTCAGTTGTGCTTTGACTCATTTCATTTCACTTTGCCTGTGGCGAACTAATAAATTACGAATGAGGAAACCAATTTGAGACCAGACATACGCTCTCCAGTCATACATACTGCTTTCAACGTTTTTGTTGTTTGTAACCTACATGCATACTGCATATTTCTTCAATGCTAATTATACATTTATGAAACAATGAAAGTCGTGTTCCTGTTGGCCTTGAAAATTTTACATCACGTCCGCACCATAAATATTATATTCGGCTTCTGGAGAGAATTTTGTATAAGTGAATTTGTATAAATACTCCTGCAATGGCGGTATCCCATCAGACTTATTTGCTAGATCCACTTCAATGTGTGTTAGAAGCAATAAGTCAGAGCTCTTCATGCGATTTTGGTTATTGTATTCGAATAGTTCTTTTTTTTTCATAAAACAGTTTTTTGAAACCTTGCCCTCTGCTTCTTTGATATATTAGGCTCGCTGGTATATTTCGGCACAGCCGACTAAGTAAATATTCGTTGCGGAACTTACTTTTGTGATATTTGTTTTAACCGTTTTTCTCTTTCTTTTGTTTGCATTCAGGCTTCCATTTGTCGCTGCAGCCAGCCGCTGTCGGGTTTTAGTGCACGCTGTTTGGAAGATGAACAGATGCTGGAGGCGATTCGTAAAACAAATCCAAACACCGACTATATGTACGTTGTGGACACTCGACCCCGGGTAAGTGGCCTTTGTACCATTGTAAGTGTACTTTTGTACATATGTGCATATTCATGCTAGAAGTGTTTAATTTGCGGAACATATTTCAACAAGCAATCACAAGTGCAGACAGGCAAGCGCCATTTATGTAGATACCACGGCGGTTGATGCATCAAGTGCTCACTGCGGAATGTCGAGCACTTAAAACGTGTTTGCTTCGTCAAATATGTACATGTTGAAATGTACAAAATTTTTATTTTGCATTTGCAAATAAGTTATACAAATGTGTATCAATATGCTCACTTATTCAAACGATGCCATGCTATTATATATTAGTTAAAAAATTTATAATATACATGTGTATTAATGTTGTGGTAGTAGTATAAAACGTTACTCATTTAATTTTGGAAAATGTCCCAAAGCTGAGAGTCATTTATCAAATAGGATTCTGGGTGTATTCTGATGTCATAGACCTTACTGTCACCGGCATGGCTTTCCTTCCATATAAAATATCAATGTCATTGGACACTATGATTTCTGAGATCTAATGGGGGCTAAGTTTAATATAACAACATTTTCGGCAGAGGTCTTGTTTCAAAACCGACTGTGGATATGTCTGCATAAGAGCTTTCAGCAAAATATTTATTCAAGCACAGAGTTGGATTGTTTCAAACACAAGCACTCACAAACATAATCTATGCCGTGCCGTAGAGAGAAAGACAGGGTGTTGAGGAAAAAATCTGACAAAATGTGTTGTTGCGGTTTTCCTGATAGTGCATATCTGTGTGCTACAAATGGGCTGAATAGGGTCAATACTTCCTTTAGCCCCCATATAACTAATATCAAGATTTTCGAAGTTCCGGGTGAGTTTATACCGCATATTTCCCATAATCCATGCAAGATGCAAGAGTAAAAAATGTTGGGTTATATCCGAACTTCTTGTTAACTTTGCGCTGCAGTTCAACTGTTATCTGTGACATCAAACGAGAAGCCGCGTAGAAGTCAATCGCCTCTAAGCTGAGTCATGTTATTAGCAATATTATTATTATCCTTATTATCATCATCCGAATTCGTAATTGTGATCATTCTCTAACAGATAAACGCAATGGCTAATCGTGCCGCTGGAAAAGGCTACGAAAACGAGGCTTTTTATGAGAACATCAAATTTCACTTTCTCGGCATAGAAAACATACATGTACAGCGAAGCAGCCTCCAGAAATTGATTGAGGCTTGTGAACAGAAGACACCCACAATGAGCGGCTTTCTTAATTCTTTGGAATCATCTGGTTGGTTGAAAAATATTCGCTCTATTTTGGATACCTCCAGGTAATTGGATTAATTTTGTACAAGCTGCTACATGTGCAATATGAAATGCACTTAATCCAACTAATGCAATATTATATTCTTGAATTTCCCCAGCTTTATTGCGAACGCGGTCGACAAAGGTGTCTCGGTTGTAGTTCACTGCTCGGACGGATGGGATCGTACAGCACAGGTTTGCTCATTAGCTGCGTTGATGTTGGATCCTTATTACAGAACCATTAAGGGGTTTCAAGTAAGTGTTAAATTTGATGAATATGTCTCAATTGTTTCTTTATTTATATTTCTTTATCTTTTATTTTTTAAAGGCTCTGATTGAAAAAGACTGGCTAGCATTTGGACATAAATTCAGCGAGCGCTGTGGTCACGTGCAAACTGATCCGCGTGAGGTCTCGCCTATTTTCACACAATTTCTGGATTGCACTTGGCAGCTAATGAACCAACGTAGTGATGCTTTTGAGTTCAACGAACGCTTCCTACTTATCCTACACGATCATGTGCACTCGTGCCAGTTTGGAACATTTGTGGGCAATTGCGAGAAGGATCGTCTGGATTTGAAGCTATCAGAACGCACATTTTCCCTATGGGGCTTCATGGCTAATCATTTGAACGAATATATTAACCCATTGTACAAACCTGATGTTGATAAAACTATTAAACCCAATCTTCAACCGCAATGCATTAAGTAAGTAATGACCAATAATCAAAAGAGCAAAAATATAAATGAATTTCGCTATAAATACTCCACCAGATTTTGGCGCGGCATGTTCAGTCGGTTCGAAAGTGGCGTACATCCACGTGAACCGCTTAGCGACTTGCTGCTTGTGAGCAAGGATCACTGTACCTCATTGGAAGATCACGTACAGCACTTAACAAAGGTGAACATACTATTTGCCTACACATTTGATTTGGTTGTCATTACTTTTGATATATTTATATATGTTTATAGCGGATTGCAAGCTTCAAGAACTATATTTCTAAATCCGCAAAGAAATTGCAAGATGCCACAGCTAAATCGTATAAGGAGCCCGTTTCGGAGATCAATGACAACAAGTGCGTCAGCTAGTTGGATAAAAGTAAAATAAAGCTTATAATTACATTTGCAATTTCCACAGGTACAATTACGACAAGAAGATGAGCGAACTATCCTCAGCTGATGATGATCATCCGCTTAAGCCAGCCGGCATGTCGTTTGCAAATCTTTCGGTAAAGTTTTGTTTTATACAACTCATTATATAATCTTTGAATTAAATTTTGTATTAGTTGAATGAACGCATTGACTCCACGAACATTAAGGAGGAGATTAATTCCGTGGCTGTGGACTGGAAATCAATGCGCAGCGTGACGGCCTGCTCATGCTCAACCCCATTCGATCAGTTCAGTAAGAAGGTATGTATATCAAGATCACTCAGGGTTATAAGTGCTTACAATACGTATTTTTCAACATTTGCACAGACCCATTGTTGGAAGTGTGGCGATATATTTTGTGAACGCTGTATTGACAAGAGCATCCCTTTGCCGGGGCAGGACAGCGGGAAGCCGGTGCCGGTGTGTCGTACCTGCTTTCGGCTTGTTCAAAAGACCAGCCCATGAACTCTCAACGGAGCGTGAAACTCAGTTTACTACTAAAGCGAGCATAAAATAAGTATATGGAAATCCTCGGGTGTGTTTTGTGTAATGAATGTTGCTTATATAGTCGAGACTTTTGTGTGTAGCTTAGTAGGAGTGCATGTTTGTGAAGATACAATATTTGAGCATTAGGCAATTCAGTCGTAAGCAAGACGTGAAAGTACAAGCTTATATAAAATACAACATACATTAGTAAAAAAAATTATGTTGAGGAATGATAAAATGGCAAAAAAGCACATTTGAATTTTAAAGTTTGTTGCATTTCTAGTTTATCGCAATAAAATATATAAATCAAAATTAGAAAAACAATTTGAAAACAAGCATTCTCTGTTAAACGTTCGACTAAAAGTTCCAATATATATATATACATATATATATGTATATCTATTATGCATTGTAGAAAATGTATATCTAACTGAAAAACACCATAACACACCCTATTACCAAAAAAAATATAAGAATGTGTGAAGTTTAGACATAAGAACCCAAGTGCTCTCTATCTCCAATACTAAAAATTGTTTGTAAAATAAATGTATTGCCAGTTTAATATGTTGGGTTCTACGAGAGGCTGATTTCAAAGCGTTTTATAGTTAGTGTTTCTGTCTTCCAGTATCATCCGAAATCTGCATTAATGGATTTTCTGTACTGATAAATATGCAATTTTAGAATATTCATATAAATAACTTCAGCATTCCTGAAACTATGCGAAAATCAGCGCTCAATATAATCCGATTTTTATAAAAATTCGAATTTTCTAAATTCTCACCCTGAAAGTAGTTAACCAACACCAGCATAATCGAAAGTGCACAATTTTGTTAATGACGGCATATTTTTATGTCTGCCCAATTATTTTATATTCGAATATAATTATTATGTATAATAGGAATATACGTATAGCAATTTTAAGTTCCCATAGTTCGATTACAAAGCTACGCACATGTGTTAAGTGACCAAATAGTTGTGCACAAGGCAAAATCAAAAACCAATCAGTCATTATTCGTTGTCTATAACATGATTATGTAGTTTAAAAAATAGTATTGAGAATTTAAAAAGAAATACAATAAATGCTTAAACGCCCAAAACAAAAAAAATCAATTTTACTCAGAAGATGAGTAGTTTTATTACAGCATTATTTTACACAAGTGTATTTATATTTAGTTGATGAAAAGCAAATTTTTCCATTGCCTAATAACCGATTTCAGTTGGTTTTATACGCAATATCACTGGCACACTGGTACAGGGTAGTATGGAGACTTCGGTAACCACTGCAGTGACTAGTTCGGGTGGAGTAATATCGTACATCAGATTCAATGGAGACATTTTGCCCTTTGTCTGCCAATTCGCCAGGCTGCATTGAGCGCTTCTTATCAGATCATCCGGATTGCCCAGTTCATTATAAACGATCGCATCTGTTTGAGAACGTTCGCTAAATTTATGCGTTTCGCAGCACACCAAAACAGGCACATTGAATGAGTGTGCAACCAGTGCAACTTGTGCGGTGCCAGTACGCGCCATAACATATCCATTAGCCAACAGTGCATGCGCCCCCAATAATACTTTGGTTGATTCCGGCATAACGAAGCTAACAGCATTGATGAGCACATAACTACATGGGATTCCTTTGACAGTGAGACGTCGCAGCAGCTCCTGACCCTCACAGAATGGGCGTGAATCCACTACGATGACACGGAAATCCACACGTCTTCGTTGTGCTTCCTCAAAAATGTACGTTATCAATGACGAACTGTAGATAGGGAGAGATTATATCAAATACAAACATAAAGGTATACAAATATGATTCAATTTACCAGCCAAATGTGAGTATAACATCGCCATTTGAGATTTTTTCCTGCACAGAGTAGCTAATCGCTTCAGCCGCTTTGCCAATTTGATTTTCAATATAGGTGTCGATGAAACGACATAAATTCTCTTTCAGCTGCAAACACAAGACATGTCAATGTGTAAATATTAATGTAGAAAGTGATAAACAAATATATTATATACATCTGTTTCGGGTTGATCAGTTGGCAATTGCGTCAGCACATGTTTAATGTGTTTGTATGCATTGCTTACGGACACTGCAAGCGGTCGGCATTTCTGCAAGTGTTCCACACTATTCGTGATTGTCGTTTCTAAGCTGCGTGCAAACTCTTTCTTTGGCGGTGTCTCAAAGTCTCTAATAACCTGCAAGACAACATTCAATATAATATTATGCTAACTAAAAACACACATACAATGGCTCACCATTTTCAGCGCATTGAGAAATCCGATGCAGCGTGCATTTGAACCGACAATTGTGCGTTGAGCGTACTGCTCTCCCAAACGAGCGATACTTGGATGTATTTGTGAATTGTTGAGAAATAAATTTGCCTCCTGTCTTGCTTTTTCCAAGTGATTGAAGAGGCGCACCTTGCAATCATTTATGCGATTAGACTTTGTCACAGGGCTAATGCTTTTGGTTGGCGAAGAACTAAAAGTATTTACAGCGGCCATTAGTGGCGTGTCTGTTGAGAGTTTAGTGGCTTGCTTGGCGCTGGCGGCTGTAGACTTTACTTTTGGCGTCACGCTCTTTTGTGCGAGTGCCTGTGCTTTAGCTGCTCGCTGAGCTTCCTGTATAGCACGTCTTTCCGACTTATTCAAAGCAGATTTTTTCTAAAAATAAAAAAAATTATATAACCATATTAAATTCGGGATCATAATAAAAAGTGTAGTTAAACCTTTTCTTCCTGGATGGTATTGGTAGATAAGTTTTCTGTAATTTTAGTGTCTTCCAATTTGACAGTTATCTCAGTTACGCCGGAGGTTTTAGCCACCTTCAATGCTTGTTTTGCTTTCTTCTTGGCCTCACGTTCAGCTTTAATTTGTTCACGATTTTTTTCTACAACAGCAGATGTGTGAGTGTCAATTACTTTCGAAGGAGGGTTAGTAATTGTATCCTGCTTTTGGCTAACAACGTTTACTACGGAACTACCTACAACAGGGGTGGTTGTGGGTGCAGCTTCTGAGTTGACGCCCATATTCTTTCCTTTTTTCATTTGTTTTGCCAGTTTTTTAGCTTCGCGTTCGGCCATAATCTCCTCACGGGATTTTCCAAGAGAGGAATTAGTGGCAGGAGCAGAGTTTGCTGACATTGCGATTTTTATGATGGCTTCTTTTCCAAATCCTGAATTAGGTTTACTTTGTGAAATTGTATTTTGAATATTCGTTAGATTTTGTGTTATTATTTGTGGTTTATATAAAATATTTGAGGTATCTGCAATTATTTCTTTTATTTCATCACTTGGAAATTCATGAGACTTTGGAAAAATATGTTGAGTAACCTCCTTTGTTCCTATATTTTTAGATGTCTCCACAGATACAGATTCAGAAGATGATTGAGAAACTTCTATGGGAGTTTTATTAGGTATTTGATGACCGCTTAATTGCAGTCCCAATGTATCGTTTGGAATTCCGTTCGTCTGTTCTTCGACTCCCAAATATTCACCTTTTGATTCAGAACTATTGATATATCTTTTGTTTCGTTTACGGAGACGCTGACGAGGTCGTTTCTTCTTTGCAGTAATTCCCTCGCTCTTCTTTTCCTGGTTTGCAAGTAGTACCTGCGAATTGTACTCAAGTTTAAATATCTCGCAAATATTTATAAGTGTGAATTATATGAATGGCAAACTAATAAAATTAAAATATACAAATGAAAAATGAAACCATTTGCCAAAAAGAAGATGTGGGTTAAATGTGGGCAAGGAAAAAATTGTATAGTTATGTGGGTATGTACCTTATGATCCTGAGTACCGGACATATTTAACGCTACTCGTTTAAACGACTGAGCAGTGAAATATATAAAGAACAAATAAACAAATATTATTTTCTGATATTAATTGATGAAACTTCCACACACATTTTGTAAAAGCAGGTGATCAGCGTTTGATCTAAAATACATCCACGCTTAGCTGAACTAGGAACACGTCCCAAGTTAAATCTAAGAAACACTAAACTTACCGTGCAATTTGCAACTATATAAAAAAAATCGCTTATTTATTAGCTATATATCTTTCCCCAGTGATTTTAACTAATAAATTTAAGCAATCTGCTCACGACATCAACTTAAAATGTCAAAATATACACTTTGATAAATCCCATAACGACTACAGGGTGGTTTTCTGTATATATGCCAGCAATTCTTTTTAAATATTTAAGAAAAAAATTTAGAAAAATAAATAAAACATTTTCTGCAGCCAAATTAGTAACATTTTTATAAAGTTGTACGCTCATTTTCCTTGTATTTTAAGTAAAGTAAAAATAAATACAAACCAAAAATTCCTGACCATAACTATTCATCCGATAAAATACAAGTGGCAACTTAAGCACTTGCCATCTGTCAGATGTCAGAAAAGTCAAATCGATTTAATTAAAAAAATTTCATTTGTGTTTGGATTTTACGATTAAAGCCAGAAAAATGTCTGCGATTCTCTCACAAGTTATTCGTCGTCAAATTGCTATTAGCTTAAACAGATCCCAAGCTGGAGTTACTGCCGCCACAGCTGGCGAACACTCAGGTAAATTTTTGAGCTGAAATATTTATTTTGCCTTCATTCCCGGAGGTTACCAAGTAGGAGGTTATGTAATTTTCTAATATATAAGTTCATATAATGGTTTAATAGCAAAACATTTTTTCTTCTTATAGGTGGCTACAAAGTTTGGAAGCGTCTTTCATTCTTCGTTGCAATTCCTGCAGTAGGTCTTTGCATGTTGAATGCCTACCTCAAGCATCAGGAAGAGCACGATCACCCTCGCGCAGAATTCATCAAATACGAGTACTTACGTCGTCGCGAGAAACGTTTCCCATGGGGAGATGGCAATAAAAGCCTGTTCCATAATCCCCATGTCAACCCACTGCCTGATGGTTATGAGCATTAATTAATAAAGCACAATAGCTTGTAGCAAAACTAGGGAGGAGCAATCTATCGAAAATCTTGAATGGACCAGTTCAATTTACTCCGAGTAATTTGTTGCTTTGGCTTACTGTTATTTTATGAAAAATTGTATTCCATCAATGATTTTATTAATAAAGAAATAATTCCATCGTAAATTGGGATAAAAATTCAATAATTTTGTGACAATCATCGTGCTAAACAGTACTACTTACAATAGAAATATATAAAATGGAGGACGACGACGTGCGTACCAACAATTCATAAATAATACAAATACTGATAATAATTAATGTACTTGGAACGTACAAATGACATTGTGTAAGTATATTTTTATATAAGACGATATTCCAATTAATAATATTTGTATGAAGAATATATTCTATCATTCTTATTTCGATGACTTTGGGGAATTTCCATTCTTGATTGGTATAAATTTTCCTTCATTAATTCGTATACGACCATCTTTAACCATAGCAGCAGCTTCAGCTTTTGTTACAATTTTTTGCACCCGAACACCCTTTTCACCTGCTTTCGTTCTAACAATATTCTCGTAAGTTTTTACTGGAGATACTCCATCTTTCTTAGGTATTATAGCTTTAGAATCAATTTGCTTACTTCTTGAGCCTGGAGCTTCTAAGCCCTTTGAATTTTGGCTAGATGTAGGGGTATCATCTTTATTATCATCGTTCGGCGCATTCTTCTCATTTGTTGTAATAGAAACTGTGCTGTGCCTACCTCTTCTGGACACTAAATTCTGATTTACAATAATCCTTGATTTCTGAGATGTGCTGCGTTCTGCATTCTGAGAGTTTCTGTTGGTGCCTTTACGTCGCATTGGAATGATTTCATTTTCAAGAACTTGCACCTTTTCCTTGCTAGGGTTAACTTTACTTTTTTTTAAAGCTGGTTCTTGGTCATCGTTTATCTCAGATAAGACTTCTGCAACCATTTCCTCGTCTGCACTTCCGAATTCCTCTATCTTTAGATACTCTGTCTCATACTGTTCCTCATCTTCATTTTTAGCCATTTTAGTTTCCTCAGAGTTCTTTTGCTTTTCATTATTGACGCCTGAAAATTTAATCAAATTAAAAAAATATACATTTGTATATAAAAAGCTTTACTTTGATTTGTGTTAATATCCAACTCAGCATCGTCATCATAAAGAAACTCTTCAATAGTTTCTTCAAATTCTTCATCGCTACAATGTTTCTTTCGTTTTGTATTATTTTCATCTTCGTTATATGCTGCTACATCAGAAGCGTGTGCACTTTTAACGTGATAATTTTGTTCATTATATGTAAGAAATATTAAATCGCAGAATTCACAAGGAAACGACTCATTATTGGCATGCTCCATAATGTGTGATGTCACTGAATCTACATCCTCGAACACTTGTTGACAGAGAGGGCATGTCAACGTATCGGTAGCATGTACGGTTGAATGCATAACGAGTTCGTTACAGGTCCTATACACCTGGTCACATTCATTACATGAGTACATAACAACACTTTCCTTGTGAGTACGCATATGACGCGACAAATGATGTGAAAGCAAATATGATTTCGGACAAAACTTGCATGGAAAAGGCCGGTCACCTGCATGTGCAACCAAATGACGGGCCAATTTCGATTGTGTACAGAAACTTTGGTCACAATATTGACAAGGGTAAGGCTGTTCCCTCGAATGTACCACCTAAAATACATACATTACATTTATCGAGTCTAAAATGGCACGAAAAACAATTTCAGTTACCTCATGACGTTCCAAGCCTTGTTTAAAGGCAAATGCTTTAGAGCACACCTTGCACTTAAAGGGACGGTTTTTCCGATGTCGCTCAGCGTGCTTTTCCATAGCATCCTTCGACAAGAATGCTTTCTCACAGAATACGCAAAGAAACTTAGGTATATCTGTGTGTATTTTTTCATGCCTTTGCAAAAGGGCTGGTCTAGTGAATCCTCTGTCACAAACAGTGCACTTGTACTTTCGTTCACCCGTGTGTATAACTGTATGTTTTTGAAGATCATACTTAGAGAAGAATGAACGGTCACAGTCTGTGCATGGATAATGTCGTTCACGTGTGTGATTTACTAAATGGATATCACGCAGTTGCAGTAGAGGGAATGTACGGGAACAGTGTGGACATGGAAAAACATTTGTCTTCACAGGTGCTGCGTTCTTTATAGGATCTGATTCATTTTCATACGGCTCATTAGGATCCAATATTTCGGTAACAATAGAAACGTTACCGTCCTCGTCGTGCTTTACTTCCGGTAGCTTGAGTCGTGGCTCGGCATCTACGTCAGCTTCTTTATTGAGTATGCGCATTGAGGATTTATTTAGAAGTTTAGGTTTCTTCTTTATTATGTTTGTAAAAGTACTTGCTGGAGTGACTTCATAGTCTTGAGGCTCCAGTTTGGTATACTCGCCATCTTCAGAAGCTATTAAGCGTTGTACATCGTCAAATGAAATCTCTTCATTGTTCTCTACTTTTGTAAGAAAAGTAAATGTCTCTACATTTTTATTCTTTTTCATACGAGCTGGTACTGGTGGTTCTGGAAGCGGAGCCGGGTTTGAGTTAAGAATTTTTCTGGGCGTTGATACTGACAAACTCGACGGTGTAATATTTGTTACTTTCGAAATAACTATAGAACTTTGTTGCGACTGTGATGATTGTTGAGATTGCTCCTTACTAGTAGGATAATTCACTTGTTGAATGGGTTTTTTATTTTCCTTGTGTGTAGTTAATTGTTTTTGTAAAAGTTCTGGCGGTATTATTGGTTTCATTAAGGGAGAAGGCCATTCGCCCAAAAGTGGAACTTGACTCAACAGATTTTCCGCCTTTTTACACATTTGTTTAAAACGATAGCAATAGTCAAATGTCAATCGGCATTTCAAACAAACTGAAGAAGGCATCCCGTCATTGAGAAAAACCTAAAAATATTTATTTCCATTATTTTTTTTTAAAGGAGCACGTATTGAAATTATAATAAATTATTTAACGTAGTAGGAAATTTAAATGGCTATAGTAGATAACTAAATTTCTGTTAAGGTGACATTTGTAGGCCGGATAAATTTTCATATAATTAGAACCGATTTTTACGTTTATTCAACGTAACTTTACATCTATCTACTTATTAATTAATTGACCGTTTTTACAGAATATTACAATCTTACAATTTAATTACAATACCGGATGTTTCCCATATTCCTTTCATTTTGAATTTGCAGTCACAGAGCGAACCAAATGAATAGTAACTAAAAACTAAAAAATTTTCGCCGAGTCATGCGTAAAGCCCTAAATGTTGGAAGCGCAATTAGGCCCGTTTTCTCAATATCTTGTTAGTCTTTGTTAAGTTATCTAAAACTTGACCGACAGATTAACCAGACATTAAGAAAACGGCACTTAAGAGTTCTTTACCGAAAGGAGTCTTGGTTAACCCTGTCAAATTTTTCAACCATCAAATTTTTTCATTCTAGTCGTGTTAACAAGTGGTTTGTGTGTGCAACTTGAAAGCAAGTTCTTAATCGTGTAACTGTAGCGTAAAGTAGTCAAAGAAATTATTATACGCAAAGGTTTGGATGGACGTTTT
The DNA here is from genome assembly GCF_001853355.1 of Bactrocera latifrons. NCBI lineage: Eukaryota > Metazoa > Arthropoda > Insecta > Diptera > Tephritidae > Bactrocera > Bactrocera latifrons. Next base: position 331,820 of record NW_017537223.1, on the reverse strand, counting down.
CTGTGTATAATTATAACCACATACCATTGAACCTATTTTCCAGTACCCTAGTATATTATATAACAAAATTGCTAAGAAACGCAGCACTGTTTCAAAATTCCAAAAAAATAGTCGTTTTCTGGCATTGTTCTGTTCCGATTCCAAGATTGCACGGCGTCTCACGTTTATCCAGAGAACGTATATTTATAAATATTATCAGTTTGTCAGTTTTTGGTCATTCTTCTTTGTTTTTAAATTCGCTTGCAGTCTGCTATTGCTTTTGTTTGTACCTTAGACTTTTGTAGTCAGTCGAGTAGTGGAAGTGCAGTTTAGTAATAAATGTACTGACCTCAAGTTAAATTACGTACGGCAATGCACGAAAAGTGGTATATCCATTTATGGTAGAGAATTGTTTTATTAAGACTAATCATTGATTAAATATTTCAATTGGAAATGAATTAAACGAAAAAATTTTGTCAAAGCAATAACTGCCGCGCGCAGGAGCGAGATACACCGAATACAATAAGTGCTGCAGTTTTATTGAAAGCATTACCTAGCTTTAGGTCACTCAACTATAACTTACCTACAAAGGAAAAATAAACTACGCAGATTTTTAATATCAATCAAAATTAAAAAGTAGCGCTATACGAAAGGTTAGTCAAAGGAAAAACCGACTAAAAGGAAATATCCCTTGTGTTCTAGTAATCGCATCGAAATAACGTGATGACGGACGAGTGTATTGCCATAAACTACGAATACATAAGGAGAATGGAAAATGCAAGCATGTTGATGCAAAGTATAGATAAAATAGATGCACAACCAACGGGACGAGAGAAACCCATTGCTGGTGCAATTAATTCATTTGGAAATAATAAAGGCAGCAGTGGAGTAGGTGAAGATGTTAGTGCAGGGTATGTATTGAAAATGTAGATAAATAGTATTTTCAACAACTCCTTCAAAATGGTGCAATATCTTTTAAATTTTATGTTTGTTTTGATGCCGCGTGTAAACATAGATATCGTTTGTTGATACCTATGTTATCCAATCTTATATTCAAATTTGGCTTTTAAAATTTTGATTAATATTGTTAATTCAAGTATTTTCACAATAAAAAACGTATTGGGACTGTTTTGATATTCGCTTTAGTGATATAAATTTTACGCGGTGTGGTTTCCTTCTCTTACAGCTTTTATAAAAAATATAATCGAAATTTTACAAGTATTAAACTTACGGTTTATTATATGAAATAAAAATAAATAACCAATTTTTTTGTCTGCCAAAAAACTTTTGCCAAGCTTCTTCAAATTGAACTTTTTATCTATAAATAATATTTGTATATACATATATATGTGATAAGCCCTGTGGTCTAATAATTTTTTATTGTTGCAGATTCCAGAAATATACTGCGCATATGCCCACTGAGCGTCACGCTAGCCAATATAATATGAATCATAAGAATCGGGGCCTTGCTCTAATTTTTAATCATGAAAATTTTGATATACCATCTCTGAAATCTCGGCAAGGAACCAATGTAGACTGTGAAAATCTTAGTGCTGCTCTGAAGAAATTGCACTTCGAAGTAAACACTTTTAAAGACTGTAAACTGAGAGAGATTTTAAAGCATGTGGACCATGGTAAAAAAATTCTACATTTATAGTATTCAAATATTTTATCAACATCTTCTTTTATAGCTGCGTCTCAAGATCATACTGATAATGACTGCGTCGTGGTGGCTATATTATCACATGGTGAACATGGATATCTCTACGCAAAGGACGTTCAATACAAATTAGATACAATTTGGCACTATTTTTCGGCTCATACTTGCCCCACTCTGGCCGGAAAGCCTAAATTATTTTTTATTCAAGCTTGTCAAGGTGACCATTTTGATCCTGGGGTTATGATGTGTAGAACCGAAACTGATGGCGAAACATCAATGAGTTACAAAATTCCTGTACACGCTGATTTTCTCATTGCCTATTCCACCATACCTGGGTTCTACTCATGGCGCAACACCACTAATGGCTCTTGGTTTATGCAATCACTAGTGGAAGAACTCAATAAGAATGGCAAAAAACATGATATACTGACATTACTAACATTCGTTAATCAGCGTGTTGCTGTCGATTTTGAATCATGTGTTCCAGATTGTCCGATAATGCATCAGCAGAAACAAATTCCATGCGTTACTTCGATGTTAACGCGTATATTGCGCTTCACAGACAAACCATCTAAAACAACATAAGTTACACATTAACATTTGAACACCTGCTTCAAATAGTGGAGTGTGCAATTCGATTGAAAAAAGAAAGGTATTTTTGTAGTATTGTACACAGATGGTACATTATTTTTGAACTGAAAGGAGTTGATACATACATAATCATTAAGAAATCATTAATTTGTGCAACTGCATACAAACACCTCAAGAGTGTATTAAAATGCAGAGACTGAACTGCTTCCCATTTTCACTGCTTTAATTTTGCCATTTACTGAAATTTATTATATTTCGAATAACATACAAATGAAAGTAATTGTATTTTTAATGTAAGATTGAATTGACTTGAATTAAACAGAGGTGTTTCATTTCTGCAAGAGGTTAGTGGCGCCATTTGATTGAAATACTTGATGGGTGCGCGTCTTTGATACAGATCAAATTATTGTTTGATAAAATGAAATTTTTATTTATTAAAAAACTGAAGTTTGCCTAAAGTTTTCGTATGCACACCACTTGGATTGGAAGTATTATGGGGAAGATCTGTTCTTCACCTACGAAGGCCTATTCATATATGTATGTATCGGTTGTTTTGTTAACCACTTCGTATGTCTTTGTTAAAAATTACTTCAATCGCAAACTGATTTGCAATTTTTGGCGTCTTCTTCAAAATATTTTATATATAATTTTTTTTTTTTTCAAAATGGTCCATTAAAGCGCGCATTTATTTATATTTCTATGTGGTTGTGTTACACTAGCACAGATCAAAACAAAATTGGTTATTTAGAAACAAACCAAACTCAGTCAATGGCTATGATTCCGAAAAACATAATTTACGTACTTAGGATGTTCGCTTTTAAATTCACTCGACAAATAGATTACTTACTTCAATAGATGCCACCGCCATTATTTCTACTGGCAGTGGAAGTAATGATTTAACTGGAGCGTCCTTCGCGTATATGTTAGTTAGATCGTCTGGTCCTTGGGTGAGGCAGAAGCGACAAATGGATTTTGTTTTCAACTCAGCGGTTAGAGCTTCTCGTTGCATTTCATTGGTCGCCATTATTTTAACACAATTAAACTGAACTTCACAGGATTTACTTTTATATAAAATGATATTTCGAACAAATTATTTACAAATTAATGTAATTTCTGTTCATTCATAAAAATGGTGGATGTTGGCTTAGATGCAGAAACTTGTCAACTGTGGCATTTCGAAAAATCTTCGAAAATATTCGGAGACAAAATTTCGATAATAATTATGAGTTTAAATCATTACTATTTTCTAAATAATCTGCTTTATTAAAACGCAAGAATTTGAACAGTTTTTAATATTTCAATGAAATTTTTAAAATAAAAATAAAAATTTCTGTATTGAAAATGTTAAATTTCGAAGTTATTATAAAGATACTTTGCGATTTGAAATTAGTTATTTCACTAATGGATGGCGCTGTGCTCGTTAAGGCTTGTTCGAATATGCGATGCAAATACTAACTTCCCAATATATATCATGGAATAAAGCACATAATTTGAAGTAACTCAAGATTTCATAAAATGCGATTTAATATATAGCTTTTATTATTTTCAGTATCTTGATGAACAACTAACATTTTGCAGGAATACTTTCGGTCATACCAGTTTAATGCATTCCAGCTGTTGAATTTGAAATCAGTTCTTAATGAACGTTTAACAACACTGCGGGGTTACTTTTGACAATAAGTGGCATTTGTTTGTTTATTACCCTACATATTAGCAAAATATTAAAATAAAAAATTCATAATGTACAATGGTGAATGCAGCATACTTATAAAAGATATTAAACCTGGATTAAAAAACATCAATGTGATTTTCATAGTATTAGAAATTGGAACCGCCACTGTAACTAAAGAAAATAGAGAGGTGCGGAATTTTAAAGTTGGTGACCATTCTGCTTGCATAAATGTGTCCATTTGGGATGAACCGGGCAAACTTATAGCACCCGGTGATATTATCAAGTTAACAAAGGGATATGCATCAATTTGGCGCCACTGTTTGACACTATATTCTGGAAAAAATGGAGAAGTTTATAAAATTGGAGAATTTTGTATGACTTTTAACGAACAAATAAATATGAGTGAACCCAAACGACCTGAGCAACAGCAACAACAGTCACAGGGTCTAGGAGGTATTGTTGGGAATACTCAGTTATTGCCAAATACAGGTGTCACCACGGGTCCAACTGTCATATCAAATACTACTAGTGTTGTAGCACCTACGCAACAAGTGTCTCAAACTGGCAGTAATGGTAGTATTGTAACTTCGAGTCAAGTAGGACAAAGGTTGATTGGAACTTCTTTGGGAGGAGGCATTCAACAGCCAGGTAGTACAACTACGGCGAAGGCAGGTAACATTCAGCAAATAGGACAAACACCTCAAAAACAACTTACTAGCGGATTAAGTGGTCAAATGCCTGGTAATACAAGCGTTAGTACTTCAGTGCAACAAACAACACAAGCAGTGACTGTTGCTGGTACTGGTGCGCAATCACAAAGTAGCAAGCCAAACCGAGGCGGACGCACTGGAGCAACACGTTCTAGCAATCTTAAGAATGAACGCAGATGAAAAATACTTCTCTATTTATAAACGTGTTCTTAACATCTGAACTTGCATGCGTATACATAATGAAGAATAAAGTAAATAGTTACATCAATAAAATATAAACATTTATTCTTAAAATTCAATATGCACATTTATTAATATCAAGTTTACTACAACACTGGGTAATATATTTGGGAAGTGTCGTTTCGGAAAATCCGCATATTTTTTTTGGACGAATGAGATAAGTCAACAAATGTAGACTGGACCAAGTGTGCTGAATTTTCGAATCTTTAGGATTAGATCCCATAGCAAACTTGTCGTTAAAGTGAACTACATCTATCCCTTCTTTGATAAAACCTCGCAAAATATCATTTGATATAATACTGTTTAAGGTTTTGGTAAATGTATCTATACATATCCGTGTTAGATATTGATCTAGAATGCAAAAAAAATATATAAAGTAATATTACGAGTATATAGGGATTTGGAATGTATACCCTTAATAAGAAAAATTAACTTCGGCTCCTCTTTTTCTTTGGTCCAAGGAAATGCAGTTACAGTAATAAGGGGATCTCCTGGCAGGTCTAGCACCGTTGGTTTATTTTCTTCTAGTTCTCCGATACGATTTGGTGATGTCGATTTAAGCAACTTAATTAAATATATTTTAATTCACTAAAGTTTTTAAATTTACTAAAATATTATCACCATAAGTTCTTTAGATTCATTAATAATTCGGCGGGTAGAATACACAGTTCCACACCAACCCTCTGGAAAATTGTTTAAAAGTTTAGAGCTGGACAGCAATAATGGTGAATTTCGATCCTGTATGAAAAAGAAATTAATTATGAGAAAATAATAATATAGAAATGCATACCAAATGTTTTTCTGCGAATTCCTCCAAAGCCACGGGTTCACCAAAATTGTTTAATAACATAATTTTTCAACTAATAAATATAGAGTAATTCAAATTAATATCATAGACGCTGTAACTGAGTACAAGTGCTGAACACACCACTATTCACAATATTGATACGAAGTATTTTTGAATACGAACTTTTTATTTATTAATATTTCTGAAATCGAAATCCAATAACATAGAAAGAAGCTGGTAAAACTTATGCAGTTATAATCAAAAATTTTATATATCAATATTAAACCTATTATAATATATGGGTTGTACTCAAAATTATAATATTGTGTACATGACAATTGTGAATTATTATTTTGATATTAGCGAGTGGGATTGTTCATACATATGGGCATGGTACAACTCTACCGTGCATATGGGTATTGTTTTGTTTACGTGTGGCTTGTGAACATTTGAGTAAAATTAATATTAAATTTTGTAAACTATGCGGCTTTTGCTTTTAATCGCTTTAGTGGCGTTAGTTCCTAGAACTTTAACAAAAAAGGCTGAAGATGACAAAAAACCTGAGTGGGCAAAAAAAGACATTCGTGATTTTACAGATGCTGACATGGAACGACTGCTGGACCAATGGGAGGTTAGCGAAATTTTTGTATTTTAATTGTTTTATTAAAGAAATATTAATATAACTTTGCTTGAAAATGTTTTAGGAAGATGAAGAGCCATTAGAACCCGATGAGTTGCCTGAACACTTGCGTCCTCAGCCAAAAATAGACTTATCAAATCTCGATAGTAAAAATCCAGAAGATTTGTTAAAAGCTTCTAAAAAAGGGCGTACACTTATGACATTCGTTTCTGTGGATGGAGATCCAACACGGGAAGAAGCTGACACAATTACTAAGTTGTGGCAGACAAGTCTTTGGAACAATCATATACAAGCTGAACGATATATGGTGGATGATAATAGAGCTATATTTCTTTTTAAGGACGGTTCTCAAGCTTGGGATGCTAAAGATTTTTTAATAAAACAAACGCGTTGCAAAGGAGTCACAATTGAAAATAAGGAATATTCCGGTGAATGGAGCACCAGCAATGACTCTACAAAAGAGAAAGAAGAACTATAAAATTGGATTTCTCACTTTCTTTAGAGATTATCTTATTAAAGAAAAAACTTTTAGATTCTCAAAATATGTTTAAGCTGAAATGAAAGTTTATATTATTTAAATTAATAAAAATGCATTTGATATTCTTCAAATTGGTTTTTATGTATATTTTTATAGGTTCGTTTTCCAACTCTTGATAAACTCTATTGTGAACCGGTCTTTAAATCAATTGCACGTTTTGATGACAGTTTCGACCCTTAAATTTGACCGATCCATATCTTATTTCTTCTACTGATTCAAAATCATTCCGTTTAGAAAATATATATACATTAATAGTTATTAAAATGCCTGTTCAAGCGAAAATAGGTCCATCAATATTGAATGCTGATTTAGCTGACTTGGCTAACGAATCGCAAAAACTGCTAGATAATGGTGCAGATTATCTCCATCTTGATGTAATGGATGGTCACTTTGTACCAAATCTTACTTTTGGTCACTCGCTAGTCAAGTGCTTAAGGAATAAAATTAAGGTATATCCAACTTCTTTATTAAAGATACTTTCTTTTTATACGTGTATGTAATTCTTATAAATAGAAAGATTTTTTCGAAACTCATATGATGGTGTCCCGCCCCCAGCAATGGATTGAACCTATGGCTGATGCCGGTGTAAATCTTTATACATTCCATATAGAACCAGTTATGGAAGAAGTTGCAAATGTTTGCCGAAAAGTACGTGAGTCAGGAATGAAAGTAGGATTAGCTCTGAAGCCAGGCACTGAGGTACGTTATTCGCCATGTATATTTTTTCAACAAAGTATATGAACAACTTGTTTTTTGTATGTTAAATATGAAGGTTCAAGTAGTTGAACGATACGTTGATATGGCCGATGTTGTTCTAGTTATGACTGTTGAACCGGGATTTGGAGGACAATCTTTTATGGCAAATATGATGCCAAAAGTGGAACGGCTACGTAATCATTACCCTAATCTAGACATAGAGGTGGACGGGGGAGTTGGTCCAAATACAATAGAAACTTGTGCGAAAGTAAGTTTTATATCATTCACTCACTTACAAGCATAACTGTTTAAATCGATGAAAGGATTCCAAAAGTTAAAAAAGAAAACATAAATCGTAGTTGGATTTCAGTCATTAGTTCAAAATCATGCATCCTCAAAATCGAGCAAAGCAATTATACCTTGTCCAAGTTTAAAACCAAAAAAACTTTAAACAAAAATCTTTTTAGGCTGGCGCGAATATGATTGTGTCTGGAACAGCTGTTATACAAGCTCCTAATCAGCGGGATGTTATAAACTTGCTCAGAAACACGGTTCAAAAATACACAAGCGATGCATGCACACATGTACACTAATAATGTGACGGGTTGCTCTCAAATATTTGGGAAATTAATTGTGACATCTGTCTCATAAATGTGAGACGCGCTTGCGGAACAATGTACATATGTTATTTTTACAAATATACTATTAATATGGCTTGTTGTTTTTCACATATTCGGGTTATAAATAGTAACAGGTGCGTCATAAATTTAAGGCGCCCTTGGGAATTAATGGGTGGTAATTTTTTACACATACTGCTTTTTTTTAAAGAATTTTATAGAAAAAAATTTAAAATTAAATAATGATTTCCAGCAAAAAGAAAATTGTCTTTCATTAAAAACACAATATTTATTTGTGCCATTTATTTATTTGTATTAACATTTATGTGTGTATATATTCAGTTTTATTCCTTTATTTCATATATGGTATATGTATAGGTATGTACGTATTATATCTATATACATAGATACACATATTATTATTTTCTTTGCATTAAAGTATGCGTTAATTTGGGTTTTGTGTTCTCTTATCACTTGCATTGTCATGTATCTATTTTTTCGCTCTGAACTTTGTTATAGCTATTCATATTTCATTATTAATGCAAGCAGGTGTACCAACAGCGGTTTAATCATTGAATTTGTATAAATTTTTATGTAGAATATGCACATACATACGCATTTTTAAAGTCACTCAAGCACTGTTTCTAATAAAGAATATATTGCAAAGCATTTCTTATTTTATATTATTGTCATCACTTGTGTTAAAATAAAATTGCGATTAATGAAATTCTTTTCTGATTCTATGTCGCTACCTCTAAGAACATGCATATTACAAATCGAACAGACAAATAAAAATATTACTTCTGAAGCTCATGTGGAATTTTTGGTCGCTTTAATGCGAAAACTCGCAACAAAAAATAAAAAAGTTAAGGCAATCAGTTCAGATTTACCATAGAACATAGGTATACATATGTATATATACATATTTTTTGTATAGTTTTGGAATTGTTGCATAACTGATAATGATTAATAATTTTGACTTCTTTTTACATCCGATTTTTGGTATTTGTGCATTTTTAACAAGTGCGATTGGTTGAGAAACAAATACAATAATTTTTAGTCAATATAGTTGAACTTCTTATAAAAATAATATGATTTGTAGTGCTTATTTTAGTTGCAAACTTGTGGAATAGTAATTGTAAACGTTCTGATATTCAAATATTGTACATACTATATATCGTTATATGCACGTAGGTTCTGCATAGATATGTATGCATGTGCGATTTTAACATAAGTTTGCACGAATGGGTAAGTAAGAGAAAAGAAATGCTTAACTAAGGGATTTCAGACTAAAATTAAATAAAATTGTTGTGTATAAGTACATATGTATGTATGTATGCATTGGCTGTGCTTCAACATACAATTTTGCGTTTTGAAGTGTATATATGTAAGCATATTATTTCCACTGTTGTCTAAACTACCAATGTATATAATACTATAAGATTTATAGTTTCACCTTTATTTCGACTTCGTCTCGTATGTCGTATGTATGCAAAGTATAAAAGTAAAGCAGTTTTTGACTTTATCAGAATGATCACATTAAGTTGTTTTCTTTTTGCATTCACTACTTGTATGTTTGCTTCATATTTTAGTCTAATACAATATTTTATATTCATATGTATATTCATTTATGATATTCATGTATGTATATATAAGTATATGTATATTATATCTATAGCTATAACAATACATGTACGTTTTTGTACATATATATATATATATATATGTGTCTTTGTTTATAATGGATGATTGTACATAACATGTTTTATTGTCGTATTTGTTTTTTTTTTGTATATTTTTTATTTTATTTAATCTCTGAAATATGCATGGTAAGCTTTTGCTGCACGCATTTCTTCTTTTCGCATTATTTTGCTCCGCAAATGCGTTCAAATAGTATTGTCTACAATTTCTAACATATAAACATGTACTTTTGGTATATTATACTTTAGTTACAATTTTATTCTTCTTCGCTAAGGGTGTAAATATTCATACATAGTACTTGCGCTAATTGGAGTATTAGTTGTGTGTGTGATAGCAAATAGTATATATGCAGGTAAATTTACCGCCCTTGTAGGTAAATATGAATGTATATATGTATGTGTCTGACTTCTACTTTTATTGGTTATATGCTGCGTATATTATTCATATACTCACACTTACGGACATATATAGTATGTATATATTCAGCATGGGTTTTAATCACAAACAAACAATCTATTTTATTTTTGTTATTGTTATTTGAATTAAATCGTATTAAATTTGCCTCACACATCAAATCATTTCAAAATAGTAAATATTCTCATTCTTTTTATATTGCTGCTTCCGTAGATTTTGCATGTGTTATAGATTATACTAAATATATTATGTATGTATGCTTTATACATAATATGTATGTATATATTTAGCTGTGTATATATAAATTCAAGTATACAACACTTCGTTCGAAATTATAAAGCTGTGTGAATGTGCGTATGTGTGCACTGCCTTTTTACATTTGTACATACCCTTTTATATACATACATATAATAAACGGAAAAGCCACTTAATTAAAATTTTCCTGATTTCTCGTTCCCAAACTTACACAGGCTTATTTAAGTAAAAGTAAAAGTTAAAGTTCTTTCATCAAGTTTGGGCTATCAATTATAAATTAGACATCAAGTGTACTGACCATTCTTACAAGTTTACTGAGCTTGAAAGCAGTACACCATGTCGTATAAGCAACACAAAAGCCATAAGGCACTTGTATGAATGCTCAGGTCATCTGATGTATACTTCAACTGCGTTGAACTCGTTTTAGGACAAAAACTGAAATGTCAGGGAGTGCTAAAAAAGAATTAATTTCAAAATGCTATAGCTGTTTCTTGGAAAATGCATTTACTACAATATTTTATATTCATACTAGGGGACTCGGCCACGCGTTGCTGTGGTATACATTTTATACTATTATTTATATGATAAGCTCTTCAGCACAGTGAAAGTTTTATATTTTTTTATTATAAGAATCCCAGGGATTGTAGTTTAGATCTAATTTTGAATATGTTCATAGAAAAAAATTTAAGTGGAAATATTAACGAATTTAAGGCTGCTTTCCCAATGTCTGGTTGCCAGCCTTTCTGTCCATTTAAGAGAGATATTGTCCATTTAATAGAGCGTTCACTGTATTTTTTAATTATGTATTGTTTTTACTACTACTACTATCTTCTAAGTTGGTTCGAATTGCACACAGTGTGCTAAATTTTACTAAAATCGGTTCAGTAGTTTAGGCGTCCATGGCGGACAAACAACGTGACACGTGATTTTTATATATAGTATAAAGATGCTCCTTCTAAAACATATAGTTGTATGCATATGTAGAGTGCATGTACAAATGTATAATGGCATTGGTGCGTAAAAGAATGTGGTTGAGTGAGGTAAAAATCAGCTTTGGTTATTACTTATAGACTGTGGTTGCAGCTTCACATGATACTATGTATTCCTTTTACGTAATTACATTAACATCTAATTGTAAATAGTATATGTATGTATGGCTAAATTAGCTTTTATATATATCGTGTATATGTATGTATATATAGACAGCATGTATATATTTAATTAATTTCATATTGTTAAAGCTGAAACCCATGCATATATTTCTTTTAGTTTCTCGTTTTATTTCATTATTTTACTAAATAGAAGCTTACAACAACACGCCGCACTAATATTTGTGTGTCCCAATAAGTTTCTGCTTGTTTTATTGTCTTTTAATTGAAAATAATAGGTATTTAAAACCATATGTTTATTTTAAACTAAAATAATTTGTAAATATTTTCGAGGGAAAAAAATTAAAAAGCGATTCGTAATTCAAATAATCTAAATTGTTCTCTCAGCATTAGTTAGATATTCGCTTAAAAATTTAGTTCTTTACAGTGCTGTTGTTTCGCAAAAATCAATTTTCAATTGTTTCTCGCATTTCAAAATTAAAAATAATTAATTTTAAATTTTAAATTTTTTTAGACCTCAGCCATGCATGTGCGTCTGCACGTAAATTATTTGTTAATGTATAAATCTATTTAAAATCATCACTATACCTTATTATATAATACAACACATTCTACAAATTACAAATTTATTGTCTTCGGTACATTGTCTTTATTTGCTGCATTCCATTTCACCCCGTTCGGTTTTGAACTTTATTTTATTGTCTCAATTTTTATTAACATACATAGTTCACACATTTAATAGGCATATTCATTCAGATAACACAACGCGTAAGTATGTATGTTCGTTATAGGTATACATACATATGATTGTGTGGATGTGCGTAGAGTATGAATGCATGTGGTATATGTAACTTTTCCACTCTTTAGCTTATTTCATTATTGTAGTTATTTATTTTGGAACATTTGCTCACACAACAATATTACAGTCATTGACTACATACCGCACTACTACATACGTATAATATTTGTATCTATGCACTTGCTGCGTCTTAAATTTACTAATTTTCTTTATGTGTTTGTATGTATTTTCTTTCATAATTTGTGTGGTTTACTTTTGCAAGGATAATAGCTTTACTGCACATTTTATACGTGTACACATATAAAAATTAACTATATATTTCCGTTTGCTTATAAAAAATATTGTTTTTTTTTTTTGTTTTTTATCATAACCATATTTGTATGTACATATGCATATGTGTAGGTATTTATGCAAATGAGCTCTCTGTGTACATTTGCTAATTAATAGACGTGTAACAATTTCATGTTTTACATATATGTATGTATGTAACATATAAATGTGTGTGTATAAATATTTAATACATATATGTAGATATATGTATGTGGGTGTGAGTGTATACTTGAGTTGAGTGGATATATTTTAATTAGAATAATTTTTATGATTTACTTCCGTTTTGAGTCGCCGCACTGGCACATACATACAACCATACATGTCAAATGTTAGCATTGATAACAGAAGTAGATATGTGTATATACATATGTATATGTATATTTGAAAATAAATCATAATCGTCAATTGCAACTTTGCTGTCGCAGAGGAAGTACGCACTTTGCCCGTTACTTTACTACGAGTACAAAACCTCAAAGTTATGTCAAGAATAAATAGCTAATTGTTAAAAATATGATATAAAACTATGTACACATGATGTACAAATATAAAATACTTTCTGTATTTTGTTGCATATAGCATGTTTGTGTGTAGGTATGTATGTGCTGGTATTTGGTTGACACTCACGGATTTTGTCACATTTTCTATGGTTCCCTTCAAGGAAACGCTGTGAACTTTGTATCCAATTGACATTTAAATTCGGAAATTGACTTCTTCGGTTATAATATGTGTGTGCATGGTTATCCCATCAAAAGTGTGCCCTCTAATACTAATGTATTACAAAAACCTTGTAGTACTTGTATAAGCATAGCTGTTATACACTCTTTGCCTAAATTTAATTTTTTTATGTAAACATATTCCATTTTTCAAATGGCAATATGCCACAAGGATATGAATATATTTGTTGTTTGTTAAATACAAACGAGTCGCAACTAAACTGTATTGTCTAACACTTTGTAGAAATGTTTCTCTATACCTAATTTACATATAGTATCTATGTATATGTGTATTATTGTCTATCAAAATTCAATGTACTTATTTTCGTACATTTCGACTGCCTTCTCTCTCTCTATGGTTTATTGAACACCTCACTTACAATATAATGGCTTTCTTGTGCTGGTTTCTTTAAGTTTTTTACTTTTAATGTGAATGTTTAATCTAGGTCTTCTTATAATTGTCGTAGTAATCAATGTCCATTGGACTGCGATTCTGATTGTGATATGGTTTTTTGTTGCGTACGGGTCCAGTTGCTATGTTCGAGAGAATATCTGGTCCGCCTGGATGTGCATCATATTTGGACAACCTCTCTTCATTTTCAGGTTTTGAATATTTAGCCATTTGCTCCTGTATCCATGGTACATACTTGATTACATTCGCATATACGCCTGGCAATTTCGGATGTGCACACATTATGCCCCACGATACGATGCCACCCACAAACCAACGATCCTTTTCTCCTGGATAGGGACACAAGAGAGGACCTCCGGAATCACCCTGTTAATATTAAATCAATTGATATTTATTTCGGTATATTTTTATTGTTTTGTAGTTTTGTAAGCATACCTGGCACGCATCCTTGCCTCCTTCCTCGTAGCCGGCGCATATCATTCCATCGGACACTGTCAGATTATCAAGCCAAACATCGCATTGCTGACGGCCAATAATCGGGACTTGCACTTCATTCACAATTGGTTCATATGTGGATTTTGCTGAAATACGTATATTTATAAGTTAAGTTTTATAAATTGACGTAGACTCTGTCTTGCCGATGGTTTGGTTTTTTTAGAACTTGCTTTAAGTGAATAAAAGCTACAACAGCTTTCACAGTGATGATCTATTATTTCTTCATACTTTTGAACGAGATGAGGAAGCCAGAAATGCTTTATATGCGTGCAGGTAGATGCTCGACATAACCTAGGAGCTCTCTCCCTCTCACATGCACATGTGCTACACAGCTATAGTTAGACCAATTCAGCTGTACGGTGCAGTAGTCTGATGGACGGGCGTACGGTAATTCACCTACCAGCAGTTAATGGAAAGGGTTTAGAACAACTCTAAAAGCGGCTCTTGAACTGGCACTAAATTTCCCACCTAGTAATATCGGCTAAACAACTACTGGCTGCAGGAGAATTTATACAGAGAACCTTCGGGCATAGCTCAGTGGGTAATGGTGGTTGGGCAAACATTGATTACATGACCCCAATTTTCAACTGGGCAAGAAGAAGTAAACATAGACAGCCTAGCAGCAAACAAGGCAGTAAACTCATATCGAATAGTGGAAAATCAGCATCGAAATCAAAGGGCTACGAAATAGTGGACGAGATTTCCAAGAATGGTGAAAATGGCTAACATCAGAAAACATTGGGAAACCCATACATTGTCTATACCACGACCCCGATAAAAATGTGGTAAAGAGAATCAAAACCCGATGGAACGAGCTACCAAGGTGCAAAACTGCAAAAGTCATGTGCAAAACGGTAGATCGGCAGTACACAGCATTCCTTTTGGCACTCGTCAGGAGAGAGTGTAGGAGCATGAAGGGAATACTACCTGGTCACAGTCTGGTGGCATCACACGCCCCAAGATGGGGCTGACAGATCGAGAAGACTGCAGGAAATGCCTAAAGCAGGGCACCAGGGAAACAATGGAGCATATCTTGTGCACTTCTCCTGCATTAGCTGTAAGCATCTAGGGTCCTCACGGTATGATGCACTGGAGGGGGTATCGATAGTGAGGCCGCAGAGTTTATTAAAATTTGCGACAAGCACGGTTATCCTAAACGATAACTACTCCTTTTGCACTTAGCAAATGAACTCCATCAGGTGAAGACAACACGGCAAAGCCATACAAATATTACATTAAATTTAAATCGTATAGCTAAAATACTAATGAATCATTATCTTACGATCTTTATTGTCCCGCTTTCCCCAACCGATCACTGTACACATTTGATCCGGTTTCAGTTTAATTCCGGGTGGCGGCAGACAAACAGGCAATAAGTGCTCATGGAATGCAACTCTAGTGGCCAGCTGAAAGCATAGAGCATAAGTATTTATATTAATATGGCTTTGAACTATTTTTCGGTCGTTAATTAGCATGTGATTAGCTTACTTGAAATAGTGCTATGTCATTGTCATGTGTGATTACGGAATTGTAATGCGGATGTGGTATAACTGTTTTGACTTTAACCTTTTGCCCCGTGTATGTATAGGAGTTTCGGCGCGTTACACCAAGCTGTATGGTCCAATCTTCAAGGTCAATGACGGTATGACTGAAATTAGTTACATACATGTATGAATATGGTATGTGCATGATGCCACATGCCTAAAAATCACTTACTTTCCTATGCAATGCGACGCTGTGAGTACCCATTGATCGGAAATTAGAACTCCCGCGCAGTAGAATATTTTTTCAGGTCCTCCTAAAATTGCGGCCAAAAATGGCCAAGTGCCTGGGTTGGCCTGTGATCCTCCAATGATGCGGCGAGATGGCTTGTGGCGTCCCCGTTTAACTTTTCCGCACTCTAAAATATAAATAACATTTCAAAATTGCAATGAAAAATCTATTTTTGACTGTTTTTGAAATTTACCGTAATTAGTACAAGTTAATTCAGCAACTGGATAATCCTCGTCGGGTGAACAACTTGAGAATTCCTGCATCAAATTTGAATGTTTTTTCGCATACATATTCCAAATATCGGTCGATACATTTATGGATGCCATAAGCGATCGGTGTGTTTTGAGTGTTACCACACTCGTGGCGTTAACGGCACTATAACCCAACATAGAGCATACAGCTGAAGGGGATACTGCGCGATCCCAGTTTTTAACACAAGCTGGCGTCCACATTTGTGTGCTTATGCGATAGAATTCCAACATGCCTTTCCCTAAATCGCCATTACGATCGCTTAGACGAACTGTTAAGAAGAGCAAATGTATTTCATCTTGGTAATTTTACTATACTCTACTAAGCACGTAGTGAAGCTTGGAGCTAACGGGTAGATAAAGGGAATAACACCATAAAGACCACCTCGTTGGTAGCCGTGTTTTCGTAAATAAAGGAGGTTAATTAAGTATGAAGTCTTTTGTTTCCCTACTCGCCCCATTGTCTGATGCCCACTATATACTTAACCTTGTAGATACTATGTTTACTTACTGCAATTTCGTTCATCTTGCCCATAAGGACAGTCGATAACGCCGTCACATACGTGATTTATACCTATGCAACGATCATCGCCACAATAGATCTCATCCTTTTGGCACCGTTCGCATTTGGCCTCATCTGTTTGGTCGTTACAATCCAAATGACCATCGCATACGTAATCTTTGGGCAAGCAACGATTTTGATCACACTGAAAACCATCGCATTTGGGGTTCGTCGATGCTATCATCACCTCACGCACTTGGTCGAGTCCTACACAGTCTTCGGGGTTTTCGAAATCTTTAAAGAGCTTACAATTCAAATATTCAGGTAAACTGAGGCCGAACACATCAAAGAAGAAACCACAACGTCGCATAGTTTCGGTGCACAAGGTTTTACAAGGTGGCACAGTTGCTCCGGTCGAACCGCACTTCGGTACAAATAGGGTACAGAGGAACAGTGAGACTAATTCGTAGCATCGCACATCCACTAGTGCATCGTAGGCATCTAGATCCTGTAGGTAATCATTAAGTAAAAGTAGATGAAAATATGTAACAGAAGGTATTACCACTTGAGTTTCCAGTTGCCCGAAATGCCCAATGTAATTGGGGAACACGGTGTAGTTGTAGGGGATTTGTGGACCTTGGCAAAACTTCACTATGATAGGTAAACAAGTACCGGGTGCAGGGTTCTTTCCATAAATCGATGTATCCTCCACATGGACTGTGTTTATAATCGTTTTATTGACAAATTTTATGGTTGGATAGGCATTGAAATATGCCGCCAAGCCACCAGCAATCACCAATAAAGCGAATGCGTTTACTAATACTTGCCAGAGACGAAACTTCAGTCGACCATTGGTGATATAAGGATTGGAGCTTTTGCGACGATGAATAATCTGCTAAAGTAAACAAAAATTTAGGAAACAAACGGAGCTCTAGATTATTCAATTTTCTTGAAACTTTGCAGCCAAAACTAAATAGAATCGTATGAAGTAGTGAGTGTTATAAAATTCAGTTAAATCTTTACCTGATGCTGTAGTGACATCGTGTTGGGGGTTCCATTTTGGAATCGTACAATTGTTTGTAGACTAGCCGGAGTGGACACGCATTTGGTAAGTGGCGACATAGGAACCGATTGTTCCATCTCTTCGATGGTTTCATTTTGCAGTTTTTGTTTGTAAACAATTGGCGCCGGGACTGGAAAAGAAACGAAAATTAACTACATTGTTGATGATGGTGTACATAAAATGCCACATTATTATAATATTATTATTAATTATTAATTTGTATCAGTAATTAGTCGAATGTAGCTTTTCTCGATTTTTGCAAAATCCTAATGAAAATTAATGCATTTTTTTTTTTGTTGATTTCTCCATTTCGGGAAACGAACCACGTGTTTTCTTAGTACCGATTTCAATTAAATTCAAAATTTGGTTTTGACTTCAGTAAATAAGTAATTTTATAAAGGGTCCGCTTTATGAATCTTAATTTTTGAACAGCTGAAAACAGTTACTGGCTTTTTGAGTGTAAAATTCGATCAATATATGTGTCAGAGTAACAAGGTTTTACACCGGAACTGGTTCAAATTCATTAAGTAAGTGGATACTACTTTGAATTATAGGTGTCCCTTGCGCTTTCTCTAATTCATATCTGGAAAATTAGTCTTTTCATTAGACCCTTTATTCAACTTGCTCATATCTCAGGATACAATCTTAATTTGGTTCTGTTCAATGGTGTTTTATGTTCTATCAAAATGGTTTACTTACCGCCGCACAACCTTTTTACAGAGAGCGAGGGTAATAAAGGAGCTTCCATTTGCTTTGTATTGTAACTTGGACTGGAAGTTTGACTGAAACTATCACTGGAAATATTTGAATCCTGACGGCAGCTGTATTTGTTACGTGGAGGTGGTAGCACAGGATTTCCAATTCCACTAGATGTTAGCGCAGCAAATCGTGATCCATTTAAATTAAAACCATCCACTAAATCCGGATTCCGAACACTCATACCCATACCCATACCCATACCCGCACCCGCACCCGCACCCGCACCGCTCTTATTGATGCGTGATGCATTCTGAAGTAACGGTACATCCATAAGATTTTTTGAGTTATAACCAGGACTGGAAGTGACGGAAAAACTGTCACTGGACAAATTGGAGTCCTGCCGTTGATGTAGTTTTGGGTAAACGATAGGGGGAGGTTTATTTTTACCAAGCTTGTTCCGAACGCTTAGTGCTGTCGGTGGTTTCGATGCGGCCGGTGTGGCTTCAATTTGCGTGCCATTATTGATGTTATGATCGAAACTAATTTGACCGCGCGTTGGCGGTATCGGCGGTACTGGACGTTTTGACTGTTGATAAACATTGGCTGCGTTGTGTGTAAGCGGTGAAATGGCATTATTCGATGTAGTGGCCGAACCTGACAGCAGAGAACCCGTAGAAGTACCCGAACCAGCAGACACCGTAGAGGAGGTGGACGTGGAAGCCGACACCGTGGAGACAGCGTTACTACTGCCCACGCTACCACTGCCGCTGCCACAACCGCTGCTATGTAGAGACTGCTGTGAACTATTTTTACTGCAGGGTGGCGGAATCTTTGCTACATCTGGATACTGTTTTCGTGTTGGAACTATAGGGGGTTTTTGCTGCACCAATCCATTGTTCATCTGGGTATTCGCATTTGGAGAGTGCCGACTAGGGGGCACATTGTTATTGCCAACCAAAATATTACAACCCACATGACTGCGAGTTTCATTATTATTTAAGTTATTGTAATCGTTTATAGCATCGTTAAGCAATGTTCGTTCCATTTTAGAGTAATCTTTGGATATAGAGGACTCGCTCGTCTTCTCTGTTGGACAACTATCGATTGAAGATTGTGTATCAACAGATGAGAAACGGCTGCGGAAGTCCGCACTAGTCGAAGAGGAGGCAAAACGTTCACTATGACCTGAACCGTAGCCAGAAGAGATGGTGATGGTAGAGTCAGCCGTACTGCTGGACGAGCGATTTGCACGTTTTGCAGCGTTGCTCAAGTCCCCAGTAAAAGCTACCAATGTCTTTGCTGTGAATGCAGCATTTAGTAACTTTCCACCTCCCGTACCTTCGGACGCACCCTTGGTGACCTTGACAGGTGTCGATGTCAACGACTCATCAAATACAGAATTTTCCAAACTCATCCGATCATCATCTGAAATACCGCCGGCATCCAGGCCTGAATCCACGTATAGTGGACGTGTAGCCAGGTCAACAAGCATGGATTGACTTTGTATTTGTGTCGGTTCTACGCCTACGTTTCCGCCACCAACGCCCGTGTTGTAATAAACCGTATTACTCTGTTGCTGATGTAGCCGATGGCCGGGTGAAAGGGTTTGGGTTTGCGGTGGATAAACAAAAGCGGTGCCAGCACTGATGTGTTGTTTATCTTTGGTTGGTGTTTGACTTGCGGACGTGGGCGTAGGCGAATCAATTGCTGCGTTCCAAGCGTAATTGCCACGAAATGTTCGCTTCGGGACGGGTGGAGGTGGTGTATCCGGTACAATACTTGTGTGGGCTGCTGTGTTGGGCAAGTTCATAGGTTGGTTTTTGGTGGCACCATTGGCACTGTTGGTCACCGTATTGTATGTGAAAACTTTTTTCTCTTTGCCATTCACCTGAAATCAAACGAATAAAAAGATGGACAATGATGCGTGAATGAAGAATTGCATTTCACATACAGATCAATATGTTTACTTATGTATGTATGTATGTATGTATGTATGTATGTGTGTATGTTGAAATGGAGATTTGTGTTAGCGCACGCATTTGAAAATCTGATGGTGTGCATAGCTTTATTATGTATGTAAGTATAGTAGCATTCCGTTTATTTGTATGTATTGGAGCTCAGCGTGTACCTGAAGGTGATTAATGACTTTGGAATCATTGTTGATTTGAGTTCAGGCCATTAAGTATCCTTATTAAACAAATGTTTACTTAGACCTGCATTGAGCGGAATATGTGCGAACAAAAGTAACGAAAAAATTCGAAAGTCAAAGTTTTTATCTCGATGCTTGGTATTAAATTAGGATCACGGTAAATATTTTCGTTTTTTCTGTATTAAATTAAATTAAAAATCATGTGGGCGATAAGTCGCGTTGATGACACTCAAAACAGAGATGTGGATTCTAAACTAACTTAATCCCAGGAACTATTTGAGAGACGATTCAACAAGTTGCAGGCCAATTCCTCACACTCATTAGAAGGTAAGATATGGGTTTTGCTATGATCACTAAAAGAAAAATACACACACTTGAGGCAAGTGCTCAGAATGACAAACCCCTTAAAAGAAGGATTATCCAACTAATACTAGTTATCACTCGGTGGAACGTAAATTGAAAAATGTTGTATACTTTTGCTATAAAGTTCGTAGGCGCTGCTCAAGTGTTTACCAGGAATAATGCTGGGTGCGTCGGTTACGTGCGGCAAACGTGCTTTGAAGTCATATATGTACATATATGTGACTGTGTGTGTATAGCAGCAGTTGCAGAGTATTCAAAAGCGTTATTGTAGTTTTTCGCATTATCATCAACTGGGTGATCGGCATAGTTTGTTCGTGTGTAGGTGTGTGCGTGAGTGCGTGTTGGTGCGTGCGTGGAATGGCTTCTCTGCAATTGGCCAGTTGCATTCATTGTACTTACAAGGCTTGAAAGCGGCAATGATGACATCGATTGCATGTCCTGCATCGCCAATTGACCAGCTTTATTATGATTATAATTGTATTGCGGCAACTCGGGAATGGCAACGGTCAGCGTTGGGAGCGCGCCACCATTTGCGGTCATCGCATTTAATTGTCTTGTCTGCATTTGCATTTGTGTATGTGTTTTTAATGACTGTTGTTGCTGTTGCTGCTGCAACGGCGACGTGTGCTTCTCCTCTAGCATTGGATAGTAGTGCGACGAGTGCCGACGCACAACCACATTGACAGTGGTCGGCAACAATGCCACCGAGCTGCATTGTTCCTGCTCTTTATCATAAAAGTCCAAGAGGGAGTTGTGCGGCAGTGCCAAGCTGGAGGCCCGTTCCGATCTATGCATGGCATTACATTCAGGCGCGTCACAAATGTTGGTTAATGATTGTAATTTTGTTATTATTGACAATAAATGAGCGTAATTAGTGCGAGTTGATGCGAAAAATCTCAACGTTAGACAGTTGTACAATATTGCTTTGGTAATGAAAAATTATTTGGCATAAATGCGCATTTTGGGTTAACTTACCGTGAACGGTTTCGCTCTACAACGCCGCCAAAATGATTCTCATTGACGCTCAAATGCTTCTGATTAATTGAGAGTGTAGCGCTCATGTTTTTGCAAATCGTCATCAATAATGTTTAAAATCTAAAAGAAAAATATCAAGCTATATAAAAGATGATATGAACTTGTCTTGTACTGCATATTTGTTAACAATTAAATACGATACGAAAAGGACTTCTAGTACCAGAATGCGGAGGATGGCGTCATGTGTAGAAGTTCACGTATGTGAGGAAAGTTCTCCGATTGCCATTCGCTTGGGAGTGGCCAGAAACGGTTCTTTTACATATGCCTCAAGCCACTCACGGGTTCCGGTTGTAGACCAAGTATGCTCTGGATAGCCAAAGAACATCCGTTTGAAGGCAAGCTAAAGTGAGAAGGCGACACATCCCTTCACAGAGTTGTGTGCTGGGTTTGGGACAAGCTGCGTAAAATACGCACCCAATGAAAAATAACAATCAATACTAATACGGCTGTTTAAGCTGATGTTGAACAATACCAAAAGCTCAGTCAGGACCAGGAAGAACCTCTCCGAGCCGTTCGATACCAAATGAGGTTTTAGACAAGGCGACTCCCTAACGTGCGACTTCTTTAATCTGCTACTGGCAAAAATAATTCGATCTTAAGAACTTAATTGAGCAGTTACAATCTTCTATAAGGTTGTACAGCTGCTTTCGTATTCCGATGATATTGATATCAATCCCCTTAACACCCGCGCTGTTAGTTCTGCTTTCTCCAGAGTGGACAAGGAAGCAAAGAAAATAGATCTAGTAATGAACGAGAGCAAGACGAAATATCTTTTTTCATCAAGCAAACAGTCGTCGCACTCGCGACTTGGCTCTCACGTCACTGTTGACAGTCATAACTTTGAAGTCGTAGGTAATTTAGTATTAACAGCAACAACAATGTCAACCTCGAAGTCCCACACAGAATAACTCTTCACAACAGGTGCTACTTTGGACTGAGGAGGCAATTGAGAAGTAAAGTCCTCTCTCGACGTATAAAATCAAAAATCAAACTCTATAAGTCACTGATTATTCCCGTCTTGCTATATGGTGCAGAGACATGGACGATGACAACACTTGATGAGTTAACGTAACGAGCTTTCGAGAGAAAAGTTCTGTGAAAGATGTATGGTCCTTTGCGCGTTGGCCACGGCGAATATCGCATTCGATTGAACGTTGAGCTGTATGAGATGTAAGGGGAAGCAGAGGAAGAGGAAGACTTCCACTCCATGGGAAAGACCAGGCGGAGAAAAGAAAAAACGACTGGGACGCTGCTGTGTCTACACCCGTAAAGAAGAAGAAGAAGAAGAAGTGCACAGGTAAAATCAGGATTTGTCTGTACCTTCTGATAAAATTTGACCAAAACTGGCACAACATAACAACATTTTTAAAGATATTTTTCATCACCTCCCAAACAGGCCACTGAGAAAATACATACATATCATCGCGAGAGCCAATTCTGGCGAAAACGGTAGCTGAACAATTACACTCGTTTCGTGATTGGCCCCAAAGGTCAATCACAATCATGATATAATAAGGCGGCGCATTATCGTTTTGAAATATCTATGAATATAAAGCCGTTACAAAATTCGATGCCATTATGTATGAAAGTTGATTTCGTTTGCATGGCCACCACGTACACGCTTGCAGAAGTCCAGACGTTGAACCCAATTTTCGACGGTTTTCAAGCCTAAATCGGCCGATATAGCTGCAATCGATACTCGTACATCACTGGCTGTTTGGCCTCACAGACTTGACGTAGCCTCACAGGAAACAATCTCACGACCGAAGCGGCCAATTGACTGGGCCATTTCGTGAGATAACACATTCACCAAACTTAGTTTACAATAAATCGGTTGTGACATTCGCTGTGTGCCGGTCTTGATCATCACGGAAGAAGTACGTCCGATCGACGCCGTCGGCCCATAAATCGCCCGAAATTGTAATTTTTTCAGGATACAATGGTGACTCATGGAGTACGTGTGGATTGCTGCCAATAACGTATATTTTGCTTTTTGACGAAGCCATTTAGCCGGAATTGAGCCTCATCGCTGAAGATGATTTCTCGATGAAAATCCGGATCATTTTCAAGTGGTTGCTCAACTCAATTCACGCACATACGACGATTCTGGTAGTAAAGCGGCCTTAGTTCTTGCGTCAATTTGATCTTGATAGAATGCATGCAATATCATTTCGCTAACTACATACATTCATGACAAATACAAAATGATTTTTTATGTTTGCTTGTTGGGAGTATAATAGTTACATGAACAGTGAAGGACGGACAACAATATTATATTTAAACTTTTTATATATTTCAAAAATGTTAAATAAGATAAGAAAAATCTTACTATTGCAACAAATTATACAGTCCACATACATTAGATAAGATAGAGGCACTTGTGCATTTGAAAGGCATCCCAAATAATACAACATAAACAATGCGATAACACACACAAATATACATATAATTAAAAACAACCCCATGTGGTTGTAGTCCATACACATATTTTTAATAAGAAAAGTAAAACTTCAAAACTAATATATAATAAAATTAGAATGAAATATTTTTCAGCTTGAACAAGGTCTTTGCTTTCCCCCAACCAGTGGTAGGGATCTAAAGAATCTTATTTAAGTCTTAACGTTTGATAATACAAGTCAAGCAGTTCGAGTCTACAAGTCAAACAGTTGAAATAACACGTCAAAAAAGGTCTTGCATGATGTCCACGATTGCGGTGCGGATTGGTTTAAAACAAAAATTTCGAAAAGAATATTAATCTGAAGGAAAGCCGCTTTCGCGCTATGGAAGCTTTTTTATTTATTTTTTTTTTAATTTGACAAAATGGCGGCGATTTGAACAAAAAGTATGGATTTTTTCTCTTTTTTCAAAAAAAAAAAGCTTCCATAGCGCAATAGCGAACGTCGTTAAAAATGTTCCCTCCAAATTGGAACTAGATATTTTCAAAACTCTTCCTTTAGAGTAGAAACGGATTTGAAAACCACCATTAAAAAAAAAACCGCGTTTAAAGGTTGGATTTGTAGTGTTTATCCACTCGCTTCTGTAGCGACCATAATAATTTGAATTTCGATTTAAAAATTTATGTTTATTACAGTGTGTACTATCCGATAATGCAACAAAAAAAAAAAAAATCGATTTTCGAAAATTTCACACTGAAACGATCCCTTAAATTAATTATATTATTAAATTGGATTTTAAATGCAGAAAACTCTTGAAAACATCTCCAACATGTATTTTAAATCAATTTTCCCCAAAACTCAACGAATACTCTGAAGTGTTATTATCGCAATAAAGCGTAATAAATTATTCCAAGAAAAGAAAAATCGGCGAATAGTTTTAATATTTTGAAAAGGCAAAAATGTATAAATAAATAAGCAAGAGAATATATGTATTTGTATGTGTAAGTATATTTAATGCCATGGGGGTGTGTGTGTGTGAATATAAGCGAGTAAATTTCAAAATAATGGTAAGCATTTAACGATAAATAACACTATTACGAAGCCTAGAGAATGCAAATAAACAACAGTTAGAGCTTAAATGGGTGAGGTGTGACCACTGTTGCATGACATTAAATGGTCACAGTGGCAAGTGTTAAAATGTGCGACTACCTATGTATATGTATATTGTTGAGTGTGGGAAACGGGGAACAAGTGGATGGATATATTGAACCCCATAGAGAAATTAACTGGTTTCAAATGTACCAAGTGGCGTCTAACAATTTTATGCTTTTGTTGGTTATACTATATATCAGCACTCATTCGAATACTGTTAACGACGCATGTTGTTCGATTGGGAAATAATACTTCATACTAATTATTAAATTCATTAATTTGCGGGCATGATACTAGAAGGTTGTGACTATTTCGGTGTAAAGTTCGATAAAGTCAAAACTGGAAGTCACATTTCAAGTGGTGCAAGTAATATCACTTTCGAACCAGTTCGCCTCACTTGTTAAAGCGTGGAATATAAGCATCAGTACAATATTTCCTTGACTTTCAGAATTCCGGAAATTCTATGCACACCAATACATACGTGAACACAAGTTTCTATGTACTCACAATGCCGCTTCAATCAATACGCAGTGGTGGGAATGTGTTGGGCCTAGGACAACACGATGGCACATAACAATAGATAAATTTATTGAATCCGTGAAATTAGRGGGCAAAACGACAATGACAGCCGTGCCAACCAGCAACAACAAATTATATATTCACAATATCACTTTGGCCACGTTGTCTGAAGGTCCATCTGCAGCGTGGCATTCTTGGTGGCACACCAAATGCTCATGCGTGTTTGCCTATGCATGAGTGAGCGTGTGTGTCGATTGTGGCTATAAAATAGGTAGTATTTGCGCTTTCTGCGCACTAATGGATTTGATAAGCACACGAGAAGTTCATGAATTACATAACATACCATACATRTAAGGAATACGCCATTGCCACAATTTGTTCTGAAATGAGTGCGTGTATATTTACTTTTGCAGGGGTRTGTATGTTTTCCTCTGTGCGCAGGCAATAATGTTAAAAAAATTGTGTGGTAATGTTTGATATAATTAATAATTTTATTTCTAAATCCCATGCCCAATAATTATCGTAAAATCATAGGTTTAGAAACACAATTCGTTCACCGGTTCTGCTCTCACTCCATAATTTTGCTCCACCTAGGTTAAAAGACAATAAAAATGTATACATATTTAGTGAAGAGCTGGAAGAAGAGCGGGTTCTCATTTATCTGAGTATATCAATTCATTTGGACCCAATTAAGGCGAAGCTATGAAGCAATGCAATTGCTCATACGCCCCGTCACCACTTATACAAGCATATTTTCTTCGCGCTGATTGCTATATGTTTGAACTAGTATAAATATGTATGTTGGTAATAAAAACCTTAAAAAGTATTAAGAAACGTAAAATATGACGGATAGGTTCCCATACGGATCTGCTCAAGCAAATAGACTGGTTTAGGGAAATTTCCAAACTCAAACACCACTTGACCAATCGAAATTAAGCTCAACCAAGTCTTTAAACATCTAATCAAACCTTCTGATTTTTATACAGCCTATTTGTCAAATAAGGTTTAACTTTAATATGAAATAATATATTTATTATTCAATAGCGTCTCATATCCTACCCTAACTCCCATATTCCGAATATCTGCCTATCTTGTCTGAGACTTTTACATCAAACGTTCAGGTTAATACATATCTACGTAAACCCTTAAAATTTTGTAAAGTAAGCCTTTACTCAAATGGTGAAGTACGATACACGTATATATGCGATATACAAATACTAAAAATATGATTGCCACAACAAATACAACACACAAATGGCTTTAGCCAAAAGGCAAGTATAATGATTTCCTGACAAAAGTTGTGCAATTACTTGCTGTGGTCATCAGGAATTTTTTTAATATTGCCCATATTGCTAATATTGCAAACACACCTCCTGTAGAGAAGTATAGAGAAAGAGGAGGAAGAAACTGCAGACGGCTATGTGGGGCATACAGAGAGCAAGATATTTGAGAAAAAATCGAATAATAATGTTAAAAAAAATCCAAAAAACAAATTAAAAAGCAAAAAAGAACTAAATTATAAAAAATACCTACATTAATCTCGCATGTTGAGTTTACAACAAACAACCTTATTTATATAATTTAATTGCATTCGCAAGTTGCCGTTGAAGCGACACAAATAAAAATTTGTTCTTCGTTGTTCTGTGCGAACTGCTGCGGCGTAGAAAACGGTTATGCCTTGAAAAATTTGCTGCTCCAACTCCAACTCTGGCGAAATTGTGGACATAGCAATTCAAAGGACAGGACAACAGTTGAATGTCAACTTCAGTGGAAACAAGTTTCACGGGCTTACGTATTTGCATATGTGTGTATGTGTGTGTAAGAAAACTTAGTGTCACATTAAAAAATAATAAATTGTAAGAGTTATCAAAAGTCGCTGAAACACTATATTCAACCAGAAAATGTATGTACAGTGCACGAGTACCTGTGTACTTGAGAGTCACCCAGTATGCGAATGTGAGTATCTCTAGATGGGACGGACTTGGTATACTTTGATAGACTATAAAAAAATACACTAAATAGATTCTTCACACTCTAACTACGTCAAAATTTATTATGTCCGTCCCTCAACTTTTTTGGCTTCTTTCAAGTATGCTTCACACTCAATTGACTTTTGTAATCTTTTGAAAAAAAAGGTCCGCATAACTTGAAATATACATATTACATAGACATTTTCATGTAACGCATCTGTATTTTCTCAGCTTCATTTTACACCTATCGACAAGAGCCTATGTTAACACAAAGCGACTGGAAAAACTCTTACAGATTCCGTTCATATCACTGCTGAGCAATATCTAATAGTAATATCGTTTGAGAACACACGCAAACTGGTTCCCATTCGACGCCTAAATATAGCACAACCGAACTACATTTTTAGTTGGCGAATGTAAGCTTTAAGCAGCGTTGCTCTGCTGCACTTCACTTGTGTTTATTTGAATGAAGCTAATGTGACAGGGCAGACAAGTGAGAGAGGAGGGTGCTGGGTGAGCCCAGCTTTGTGCTCTGCAGTGTAAGTGTCGTCGCAGCGTAGCAGAAATGTTGCCAATTGAAAGCGGCAGCTCAAACATGACAAGAATTTTAAATGAAAGCTTAAGTCCATCCAAAAGTGTCTGCCAAGAATTTTTTACTCATGCGCCCGTATCGCTCTCATAATGCCTACACAAACTTTCTCTCTGGTCGATTTGGTAGTCAGCAATGTTATGTATTTCTGCCAGTTTTTCTATGCTTGCCTATTTTTTGTCTAATGGTTTGTTAAGCAGTGAGCTCATGTCCTTGCATTTATTCATTATCTACGCTTGTTTCTATCATACACGTACATATATATGTTTATATAATATATATATCCTCTCCGCACGGACCTTCCAGTGCTCTATTCATATATTTACTGCTTCTGTATGTATGTATAGTATGTAGAGGCTGTCGGAA
The DNA here is from genome assembly GCF_001853355.1 of Bactrocera latifrons. Lineage (NCBI taxonomy): Eukaryota > Metazoa > Arthropoda > Insecta > Diptera > Tephritidae > Bactrocera > Bactrocera latifrons. The sequence continues at coordinate 302,638 of NW_017537223.1, read as the reverse complement.
CTTTTTCAACACGAGGACACATTTTATACTATTTGTCCTTTTTTCACAGACTACATACAGACATTCCTCATATAATTCGGGCAATTTGTTTGTCAAACAAAATTTAGTTGATGATATTCAATTGAAAATGCAAATCAAATTAGAAATAAAATACATACATACACATCTACAAGTGTATGAGTGAATGTTTAGGCTGCTTCGTCGGGTCAATTTCACAGCATCTACTCGATAATATATAAGAAATGCATTCGCAGATGGTTGAGTGAAGATTGGGAAGCAATCAAAACCCTCTGAGGTCTAGTGGATTTTAATCGAAAATTAAAATTTACCTATATACTTACATATATAAATATGCATAATATATGCTTATTACATTAGTAGTACAAGGTGATATGAAAGAAAAGGACGCTGTTGGACGACACACACACCAGTAGATACTTAGATACTATGTTATGTATAGAAGAGTGAATATTTGAAACTCTTTTTATTCACCTACTTCTTGGTCCTGTAATCCACACCGAGTAACTTTGCGTCATTCACACACATTATATTTAATTATATTGTACGTTGGCGTCTTGGCTGCAGACCCTACCCTAAATAAGTACATACGTACAGGCTTTGTCCGGAAAGTAATAATGAACTGAGTTGATTTAAAAAAGTTTACTGAAAAAATCGTTAAAATTCTTTAAAAACTTTAGAGCCTTGAAGGCGTCACGGAAATCATTATCCAGAATAGTCTTGAGAACCAAGGTGCATGCTGCTTAGATACTCTCTGTCGTCTCAATCGGCCTTTTCAGGCAAGGAAACAAAGAAAGTCCAAGGAGCCACGTCTGGGCTATACGGGGGCTGCGGAAGCGTTGAAATGTCGGCCTTGGTTAGGTAGCTGTTCACAAGAAAGGCGGTCTGATACGGGTCGTTGCTGTGGTGCCATTTCTAATCGGATGCGATGTCTTGTGGACCCCGATTAGCCCTTCGTTTAAGTCCCTTGAGGACTTCAACGTAAAACTTGGCGTGTATGGTTTGTTCAGGGGAAACAAATTCATGCATTTGATGTCAAAAAAGACAATAAGCATCGTTTTCACTTCGGATTTGCGGAACTTCTTGTTAAAGCAACATCTAGGTAAGCCTGCTTGAACATATCAAATGTTTCTGTCGCAGATTTACCGAGAATTTAATCGCGTACCTCTGCTCTAACGAACGCTGCATTTTCGACTTGCACTACTCACAGAAACACGTCGGGCGAAAATGTTTGTCCAGACTCTCCAGCAGCTTGGAGTCCTCAGATCAGCCGCTCGTTCGTTAGCTGGCAACGCCCTCCACCGCATACAGTCAGTGCGCGCACGCTCCGAAGTACAGTCGCGGCGGAAGAAAATTAGTCCTATTACTTTTTAGACAAAAACTGTAGACCTACGCAAAGTATAAGTAAAAGTTTCGAAAGGTTATTAAACTACATTTGTTTGTTACAATCCAAACGCACTCGACAACAGAAACAATTTCAAATTGTTATTTATATAAATAATCAGGATGGTGAGACGAGTTTAAAACCGAGTGTTTGTCTTTCCTTGCAAGCGATAATTAGAGTTTCATCCAAAGGTAGACGGACGGAATAAGATCCTTATCTACAAAATGCCATTAAGAAAAACATATAAAAAGCTAAAAGTAAGCTCTAAATTAATGTAAAAAAGTTTGGAAAAAAATGGGCGTGGTCCGCCTTCCAATAGGCTTAATAAGGGCATCTCACAAATCCCTTAAATTATTTAAACCATAATGTCTGAGAAAACGTCCCTCTAGCACTTCTTCACGTGCGATGAAAATGGGTTAAGTCCGACGATAACCGCGCCAACACCGCGCATAACGGTTACTACTAAAACTACGATAAATCAATAAATAAATTCGTCACAAACATTAAATTTTACAACCGAGATGGAATGGAAGGGCTTCATATGAGTCGGTATCAAAATTAACCAAAAGACGTGGCTTCGCCCAACTTTTAGTAGAATTATATATAGTACAAACTAGTGAACTGATTTTGACGAAATCGAACAAGAATCACGCCTACTTTCCACATATGTATAAAAATTGTTTATGCGATATAACTTTCAAAATATAAATCAAGTACCAATGAAGTTATGGGAATTAAACTTTGAGTAAAGAATGTCAATGTTATCTTACAACCGAAATAGTCGAAAACGGACTACTGATTTTCAAGTCCCCATATACTATACATGTCTATAGCTATTTTTTTTACCGAAAATATTGGTAAAACTCTGAGGTACTGGTACTGATATTAAGATAGTGTTCCTAAAGTACGTTTCTTTAATTTTTATGGGCGTTATCGCTTTTAGGACTGGTCGAATAGACAGCCTTTATTCTGTGCATTTTCAGATTTTAAGGTATATGTTCACACAAATAAATTTCATTGAAAAATATAAGGAATTTAAAACGGCTTTCTCAATGTCTGGTTATCAGCCTTTCTTTCCAGTTAATATAGTTGTCCGTTTAATAGATTGTAGTTCATAAACATCAACATATAGTGGGATCAATAAACTAATAGTTTAGCTCGAAAATACAGCTGAAACTGTGGCAGATTCATCTACAAGCAAACAATCGCATTTTGAACCATATAGTATGTACTATAAATATATACAAGTATGTACATAGGAACATTACACGTTTTTATTCAAAATGCAACAAATAATTCAATAATGAAATCGCATTATTTCTATGAAATTACTCATAAATGCAAGGTTCATGCTCCATTCACGCGTATTTCAGCACAGAAACATTTCTGTTTTTGTATTCGTATTTTTGTGTAGACTACCCAAGACCTAATACAATTTCAACATCTATTGTGTATATATATGTGCGTAAATATTCGGGTATACTCAAACATGAAAAAAATTTATCAAAAATAACGTCACACCCACGCCATTGTCCACCGCCGGAGCCAATACACAACACAATCGAGGTAAACAGATTGGAACAAAACAAAGCATTTTCTGCTGCTCCAGGCAATGAGCCAGCCTCTTTTGTAGAATCGTAACTTAAAAACACGCATACATACGGTAGCACTGGTAACACTCTCTCAACACTCAAAAGTACTTTAAAATATCGATAGAATTATATTTATTGGCCAAGTGGATACAAAAGTTTTAATCCTGCTTAATAACATTGAATCTATAAAAAAAAGTTGCCGGCTTATACAGTACATGCATGCCAATAAAAATTAAGCTCATGTTTTCATTTAATTTTGTTTAATGTCAGCTTCATTACTAATACCGCAGCTCCGCTCATGAATTTTACCGCACGTAATTGCGCGCAGATGTTTGCCGGATGTGTAGGTGTTTGCTGGATAAAAAATCATGACCAATCTTATTTTCTTGATGGCTACTTTCATAGTTGCATACTCGAGCGTTATTTCTTTACAATAAAAAATAAAATAAAGTCAGACATCAATGTTTGCCATGAAAACGTTTGATATCATCAGGTTGCCTGGCGATGAGAAAAGTAAATCGCATTAATTCATTAAAAGAAAAATAATTACCAATATCTGTCTATGGCTATTGGAAAATGAATAGAAATTTATTAAATTCAATAAGAGTTAAAGGGATTGCCGGAGAAAGGCGCTAGCAATAAATGATAACAAATAACTTTCCTCTTAATCTAGTGAACCACTTTCTTGCTAAGCATACGATTGACTTCCCTTTGTGTCAAACTACCTTCATTCTTTAACTGAATCAGTTCTCGCACTCACCTTCAAGCTAATGATGAAATTGTAATCAATCTTTACTGGCAATACTAAAGAAATTAATAATTATTATGATTGCAATGTAGCTTAAAAGGAAATATTCTGATTGTGTAGTAATTTTTATGAGGAAGAAGTACGACACCATAAACAGTGTGGCATTAATTACTATGATTAATATTTATTAAATAAATTAAGAGCTGTTCAGTGTTGAATATTTCTAAGGAATGCAATGCAACTTTTCCTGTCAACACAAAATTCTCCAATCTGCTCGCATTCCCAGTTTATTGCTTGGAATTTCTAAGATTGACGAGTATGAGAAGATTCTCTAAAGAATGTATAAAGTTCAAAGTAATGGGCAGTCTTATATTCCTCTGAACAAGACTACAGCTGTTTCTCAGCGGTATTGCTACACTAGGGTGTGAGAATACCTCTTTGTGGCAACTGAATAGGAATTTCACTTATCAACAAAATATTTTTCCAGAAATACCAAAGTTCTTAAATAACCATTATGCCATTTCAGAAATCTTTCATCTCTTCTGGATTATTCTCAAATTGTGTTTTCAAAATTGCGTAGTCATAGACTACGACTTAAGCGCTTTGAGGAGCTCAAACTCAACATATGGCTTGCATATGAGTGATGGTTCCTAAGCTTCCGCAGGGCTTAGCGTTCACCAACTTCTAATGATCACCCCTGTAAATACTCGTATGTATATACGAATGTCTGCGCGCTTAGGCGTACTCGCATTTGTTGTATATATTTACGTAAAGAAGAAGCAGCAACGTAAAATTCCAAGATATCGCACGTAGCAGCAGAATCATAAACAGCTGGCACGCTTGACGGCATGTTGAAGGATAATTCAAATAGTCTGAGTTGTCGAGCAGTTCAGGAATGCTTGAGCCTTAAGGTATGGCCGGCCATTGTTGCTATTGATTTTTAACTTCATTATGACAATAGAACATTTTGTCGTTTTACGGCACGGACACTCGTTTAGGCAAATATGCTATTATAAAATCTCCGTGGAGGTATGCACACGATACCCACTTACTTACGGTGCGGGCAAATGTTTATGTAACTTCGGAAAAATATGTCTGCAAGAGAGTGTTGTGTTGCTTTAATTTGCATGGATACGAATCGCAAGTGCAGACACACACAAACATATACATATTTCTGGTGGGCATTGCTGAATATGTAACAATGCGAGTACATTGTTAGGAATGTTACACAATGTGAAAATATTTGAAATCGGAATACAATTACTGGTGATTTTGTGTAGACTCGTAAGTATATTATTGAGTAAGTGATTGGCCATTCAACTCAGCTTATGTAAGTCACAAATAACATTTCATATAGCTGATAATGTAATAAAACCGATGTGAAAATTTGTTGTCCTAACGATGCTTGTAACCCACTCTAAATTCACAATGCTCTAGCTATTTCATGTACTGATTGTTAGTCTCTATTACTTTGTCATTGAATTTCCGCAATTCTGCTCAGATTTATCTTTCTGCTCTGCAAAGCGTTATAAGCAGAGACTGCCCGCCCACTCTCGAGAACCAGATGTACTTTTAAATTACTTAGTCTGCATGTATCTTCTGTCTTTTAATTAGGTAAGCGCATATGAGTACATCCATACACATTTTCCCGCATGCATATTCAAGGCAATTGCTCGCGCTTTAACATTCCGACGAGCGTGTGCACATACATACATACAATACATAATTCGCTCTCTTGTCTGCTAATGTGAATAGGCTGCTTTGAGGCATTCATTCTCCCAGTTGATAGGATTGCATCTCATTACAGTGGTAACTAAGGTGTAAAGGTAATGACTGGAAAATTAGAAAAAGTATGTAATCATTGTACACTTATAAGTAGTTAAGGACTTATACGCACACACATACACAATGGCAATTGCCGTTTTCATAAAGGCAATGTGTTGTTATGAAAGAAGTAGACAATAGTCACAGATGCACAAACAAACACATGCATGTTGCATATTCAGGCGTTTCAGCTGTTAAAGCACTATGAATCACTGGTGTGAAATGGTGAATTCTAAGGGGATACTTTGTATTGCGATGAAGCGGGTTGAATAAGTGCTTTATGTCGCAGTCGCATTAGACGCGTGGCAAATGAAATGATGCGATAAGTAAACAATGGAGATATGAAAAAACGAAAGTGTGCAATTTGTAGAAAGAGTACGACAATGAAGGAAATGAAGGCGAAAGGAATAATGAGGTGGAAAGTGCAACATGTTGTTTTAATTGATTATGCACACCAGATCCGTTTTTATGCTGTCAGTTGACAGCAGGTATTTGTTCTCTGCCTGGAAAATACAGCAATAAAAGTATATTGATATATTTAAGTATTGACATATCGATATATTCCGATATTGATAACAGATGTATTATACAAAATAAGTATATAAGCGATACATTCGAGTGTAGTATACATTAACCATTAGACATCCTTACAGGTTACCGGAAGGTTATCTGATCAAATTTGACACGGACTTTATTTTCTTCTTCTTTACTGGCGTAGAAACCGCTTGCGCGATTATAGCCAAGTTAACAACAGCGTGCCAGTCGTTTCTTATTTTCGCTACCTGGCGCCAATTAGAAATTCCAAGCGAAGCCAGGTCCTTCTCCACCTGGTTCCTACAAGAGAGTGGAGGGGTTCCTCCTCTTTTACTTCCCCCAGCGGTACTGCGTCGAATACTTTCAGAGCTGGAGTGTTTTCATCCATTCGGACGGCATGACCTACCAAGCGTAGCTGCTGTCTTTTAATTCGCTGAACTATGTCAATGTTGTCTTATATTACAGCTCATCGTTCCATCGAATGCGATATTCGCCGTGGCCAACGCGCAAAGGACCATACATCTTTCACAGAACTTTTCTCTCGAAAACTCGTAACGTTAACTCATCAAGTGTTGTCATGCCACTGCACCATATAGCAGGACGGGAATAATGAGTGACTTATAGAGTTTAGGTTTTGATTTTATACGTCGAGAGAGGACTTTACTTTCCAATTGCCTACTCATCCAAAGTAACACCTGTCGGTAAGAGTTATTCAGCGTTGGATTTCGAGGCACACTTAAATTCCAATCGTTGGGCATGCTTCTTATCAATTCTTCGTCGCCATGTTTTGCTATTCGAACTTCTTCATTATCGGGCTGTGGAACGTCTGCTCCATCGTCATCGATTGAGGAATCGGGTTCGCCTTCTCCTGGCGTCATGTTTTCACTGCCATTTAGCAAGTTGGACCTGTGTTGCCTCCTTTATTTTAGTATGCTCTGAGCAACGGTTACTAAATCACCTCTGGGGATTCTACAATATGACTCGGACTTTCCCATTTAAACTGCGCGCGAACCGAACCACTCAGTTCAATCAGCTCATTTAGTTTATCTTCAAACCCTTTTTCTCGGAGCAGAATTTTTCGAATTTTCTACAGTGATAACTCGAAAACAAATGATTTTCATGAGTTTTTTTTTTCGTATAATTAAAAAAAAAGTTGCAACATGTATAAGTATACCCTAAAATTTTCGAAACATAAAAATGGTTTTTATTTGTCAGTCCGGGTCAAAATTTTGTAATTCGGGTTTAGAAAAATGTATCCCTTCCTTCTACGCTATGTGTGTATGCGTGAGTGCGTTTCTTAATTAACTCAGATCTGTTTGTTGTAGCAACAAACATATTGTACACATTCAAAATTGTCTCATTGCCACTTTTTCGAAACGGAAATGCCTTGGCAACACACTTTCATAAACGAAGGGAATCACTCACGCACACCCGCACACATACGCACCACCATACATGGAGAGAATGTGTGAAGAATGCGATTCAGATTGCTGAAGTGCACTGAGAATGAAAAGGATGCCAAACATATCAAACCGGAAACGAGATAGTCGTACAGAACTGATGGGCGGAAAATTTCAAAGAATTCAAAGAAGCGAGCACTGAAATTGAAGTGGAAATGAAAATCATCTCTGCCCTGCTGAAGCAACTAAATTTGGGTCTCATATATTGAAAGGCAATATGTAGTCATGCAGATGATTGTGCTATCAATAACTTTAATATTTCTATATATATACTAATATATGTGCGTTTATATGTGCGAATTCCGGATGCGCTTCATTAACTAAAGCAACAAATACTTATATGTTTCTTGAGAATGGAGTTTTAGACCTTTAAAATTTATTGGGTAACTTATACCTCGCGTAAGAGAAGACTGAGCGGAGCGAAACGTCTTCAAAATCCCTGATGTTCCCTAATGGAAGTGTTAGCTTCCTTTTTTTTTTTTTTTTGATTTTATAGTAGGCGGAAAAGGTGAGGAAAATGTAGATAATGATATTTTTATACCCCGAACAGGGTAGTGTTTTCGTCCATTCGGACGGCATGACCTACCTAGCGTAGCCGCTGCCGTATATCTCATAATGCTCATCGTTTCATCGATTGCGATATTCACTGTGGCCAACGCGCAAGGAATAATACATCTTTCGCAGAACCTCTCTCTCGAAAACTCGTAACGTCAACTCATCAGATGATGTCATCGCCCATGCCTCTGCACCATATAGCAGAATGGGAATAATGAGTAACTTATAGACTTAGTTTTTTGTTCATCGAGAGAGGACTTTACTTCTCAATTGCCTACTAGGTCCGAAGTAGAGCCTATTAGCCGTTTTTTACGTGGCGGATCCTAAATCCAGCTCATAACCCTGAGTAGGGATGGTTCGCCTTCTCACTTTGGAAAATAAACGTTTCCGGCCATTAATAAGTGAACGAAGATCAGAGTACTTTCTTCACTTCCCTGAACTTCTACACATGACTCCATCTCCCATGATCAACTTGATGGAATGAGTCGATTTAGACATGCCCCTCAGTTTTTGGAATATCAATCTGAAATTTTGCACATGTTCTCTTCTCTCAAATAAGCTGATCATTTCGTCATTCATATCGATTCATATCGGAATCACCGATATTAGCTGTTATAAAAACTGATCCAAATCAAATTCTGGCAAACTTTTTTACAACCTCCAAATAACTTGTTCATCACCAATAACTATTCAGACCACTATAACATACTATAGAACTGCAATACAAACTGACTGTCTAACTGTATTAATGCAAGAGGAAACTTATCATTAAAGCTAAAATTGAAATAAACGAATCGAACAACGAACTTCATACAGTTTATACCAACAAATGGATGACAATTGAAGGGAAGCTGGGCTTAATTGGAAAATCCTAAGCTCCTCGCAGTCGTGAGGCGCGCGGCGCTCTGCTGCAACAATGCAAATTTCCGACAAGAAGCGAACAAACGAGTATAAATCCGAATCTGTTTATGTTTGCATTGTTACGTTTGTAACTGGGAATTGCAGAGTCTTCAGTATCCATGAATGCAGCGCAAGTAAGTAAGCGCTTATACCAAAGTACTCATATTTAGTTATATGGGAGTGGCTAAAGGACAAGAGCAGTAAACAGATACAACATAAAATGGCTGTGGGGCTTAAGTGACTATAATGACTTAGCGTCCTAAGATAGCACTCAGAACTTCAGCGGTTGAAATAATCTCGACGAGCAAGTAAGGCCAGTGCATTGAAATGAATTTCCTAAGTTTGCTTATCTATTCCATGATATGTAAATCATGACATGTTGCATGACAAGTGGGCGCAGATATTCACCACATTTGGCGGTGCCTGGAGATGGCGGAACGCTAGGTATGCTAAGGCAGAGTGCATAGGCACAGAACTCTGTACAACAATGCAAATGGCGCTGACGATGCATTACTTGCTGTCTGTAGGCTCCTGCCTACGTTCATCCATTTACTCGCTAATGCACCCAAATATTTATATGTATGTGTATGCACTACACTTTCGCAGTTATGAATCAATGCTGCACATCAACGCTTGGATGGCAAAATACGTGAATGCAAAGCATTTTCTATTACCGCTGAAGAATTTTGCTGATTGTTGGCATTTGGATTTTCAGCCCATTCCATAAAATCAATATCACAAGTCCATGTTACATGTACAGCTGATGTGCGAAAAGAATGCATCAAATTTTTGTGGAAAATGAAACTTTAGTGGAATGCACACATTGCAATAATGTCGGATTTGCTGGTTACACACATCGCATACGATGCGATTTCTGTGTGCAAAGGAAAATGAAGACAAAAACAAAATACATTCATAAATGCAAGTATGTATGTATGTACCGTAAGTAGCTGCTAATGAAAGTTCGCGCATTGCGTTGGATTAAAAAGATTACCCCTGCCTGGACACAAGTCCATGCCTTTTTACTTGGGTTTCTATTTATTTTTCTGGTTCATTTGAATTTTGTCAAAGAATAGATTTAGATATAATAATTGGAATATTTGGCGGACTTAAATTCAGTTTTCGAAAATAAATCCGGTGTACATTGATATTGCGATAATTAAGGAGAAGAACAAGCCTTTCACTGAAACCATACAAGAATGCTCGAAGACCCCGAAGAAACCTAAATTAATAGTCGCAAATATTTACCCTAAAATAGGCTCTGGTGCATGCTTGCAGAAGTCCAGGCGTTGAACCCAATTTTCGACAATTTTCAAGCATAAATCGGCCAATACTATTGCAATTTCAGGTACGATATTATTGTTGGGATAGACCATAGCTCCACAGGAAATAGTCTAACGGCGTCAAATCGCTCAATCCAGGCGGTCAATTGACCGAGCCATTTCGTGAGATAACACGTTCACCAAACTTGGTTTTCAATAAATCGATTGTGACATTCGCTGTGTGGCTTGTGGCTTCGTTCTGATGGGACTACTTATTGTCCAAATCCATATCATCCCATTTGGGTCAAAAATATTTGGTTATCATTGAGCGGTATCGATTCCCACTCACAGTAACCGTAATTTTTTCGGGATGAAATGTTGACATATGGAGTACGTGTGGATTGCTGCCTGACCAGTAACGCATATTTTGCTAATTGACGGAAATTCGAAAAATTATCCATTATACAGTGGAATATTGAACTTGTCTGGATTAGAAACTTCATATATGACTATACGTTTGAGAGAGGTCGACGGTGCTTGTCTGATTCTGAATTTGTATACGTGTATATGTATATTATACTCAATTATTGGTTTTTCTAACTTATATGCTAATCCTTAGCCATTTTAGAGACGTAAACCTTTTTTATCAAGAAGGGTCGAAGAACATATAAAGTATATATGTATATAAATGATCAGTATGTCGAGCTGTATCGTTTTGAAATTTTGCAAACGTCATTTGCCCTTAAAGAAGCTGCTCATTTGTCGGAACTGCCGATATCGGACCACTATAACATATAGCTGCCATACCAACTGAACGATCGGAATCAAGTTCTTGTATGGAAAACTTTCACATTTGACAAGATATATTCACGAAATTTGGTATAGATTATTTTCTAAGACAACAATGTAATCTCCGAAAAATTTGTTCAGATCGGCTTACTAGAGTATATAGCTGCCATACAAACCCAATGATCGGTATCGAGGTCTTGTAAGGAAAACTTGGCATGGATTACTGCTTAAGGCATAGCATATAGCTTCCATACAATCTGAACACATAGTTACTAACTGAAATGCACGTATGAAGTGTATTTAGTTCGCGTAGCTTCCTTTTGGTAGAGCATAGAAAACTTTCGGTAACGTTGAGTTTGGTAAAAACTAAAAAGTCAACTCAGAAACTCTTTTGTTTTCTTACCATCTTTGGTCTTGATTAAGTGTCTGAGGATCAATAAATGTATGTCAAGATACTAGATGTTAATTTCCGATGGAGTTTGGATTTCATTCTTAATACCAACAGTTGCTTTGACAGGCGAAGAGCTATCGCCGGTTGCACTGCTGTGCTGGTTGGTGTGATGCTGCATTAATTAAAACGTCGCCGCATAGAAATCGATAAATATTTATTCAACGTTGCACACTATGCTATGCCATACGACACGCTTACCTGCCTGTATGTATGCGTTTAAAACTACATATTTGTGTGAAAGATGTGTTAGCCACTCGTTTGAGGCATTCGATGCACATGGCACGTGCTGCATGAGTATTTTGCAAGCGCGCGTTTAACGGTTTTTATTTATTTACCGGGATTTGACGCTCGTTTACTTCTGGTCGCTTTTTACCAACTACCGCACCCCCCATTTCTACCTAAGCCTTGGCATTCGTTGGCCCGGGTGCCAAAAGCCAAACAGGAGTGACCTACTTTTGCAGCAACTATTGCAATCTGCAGTTGTGGGACAGACACATGCAACAATCATGTACATAAGCACAACTGTACTCAGTGAGGGGGAAGGCATGAAGATAGAAAATAGACATTTTATTGGTAACAACGAAACAGCGTAAATAACTGGTGTTGATGGCTCCGCAATGCGTGGTAATTGCTTTGAGAAAAAATAATGAAAATATTGCTTTTTTGTAGTCGCACCTGAATTTCCTCTGATATTTCCTCGTCGCATTGCATTCAAAAACTTACACACACCCTTATATGTATGGAGATATTGCTATATACAGAGCCACACGCGTATATAACTTTTTATCACTTGGCCGAGTGTGGTGAATTGAAAATTCCACGGAAATTTTGATGATATCGCTTAGAGCACTGAAAGTTTCCAATTGCACCACTCATTGTCAGTAAAAGTGTCACATTATGCAGAGAACTCTTGTAAATGTAATAGAAAATGTAATGATTTGTCGGTCTGCCTTCGATGTAATGCAAAATCTGTTAGGTTCCATGCCAACGCTCCTCACCGTTTAGTAGAAATATTTACGGATTGTGAAGACATGTGACGTTTGAATTGTAACATCTTCCAGTCAATCATTCAAACTATTACAAAAGCATATAACCCCTCACTAAGTTATGAATTCCTCCAATTAGTGAGGATGTTAGACCCGAATCGTATGATTTTTGTGAACATTTTTATTATTCAGCTTAAGTTTAAATTCCATTTTTGTAAAACCTTACACGGTTGTATGCAATTTTGCATAACTTTCCATTTATGCATAGGAATTTCCTTTGACGTGTTAAACAGTGTACCGTTATGAGTATATACCAGCCCGCAGAGAAACAGAAAACTGGCAGAAAATGCAGGGTGAAACTAAAGTGAATAAGGTCTCTAGCGGAAAAATGGCAAAAGTGGTTGACGAAAATGGGACATATTTTTTTTATTTATTATTATAAATATATAAAAAATAAGTTGAAGTTTGATTAGAAATACGAAAAGACTTTTGCGACTACCCAAACTTTCATTTGGCTTTTTCTTTCGCGGTTACATATGAACGAGTTTCTTGCCGGGTATTTGAATATGGGCATTTGTATTCTTGTATATACAATTTTATGCTTTTTGTTTGTTGTGCAAATATGAAAAATATGTTCATTCATCAATTCTAGTTTATTGACCACAAAATATTTGTTTAATTGTATTACTCGTAATTAAATTGTTTACATACATAAATATAAATTTGTAATATTTAGGAAATGCATCGAAGTATTAATTGATAAATACTGAACACGACGGAAATAATAAAATGTCAAATTTACCAAGTTGAGTAATTTTAAGCAGATTTTACTTTAGATCAGGGTCGATAAGAATGCAAGTTTACACCGAATTTCGTGAGAGACAAAATTTTTCACACACATTTTGAGGTTATGTGAGAAAGGTGTTAATGTAGGACTTGCAGTTTTGTTGGAAATCGAGATAAACCGTTTTAACACTTAAAAATTCAACCGCGCTCCTCCCCTTCTTCTTTCCGAGCTCAGATCGGCCATATGTATATTATTTTTCCTACTATCCACTTCTTTAATTTTTTTTTACCATTTTGAAAGGCTTCTGAACTAGTCTACTCCACCAGTTGAACGAGTAGAAATATAAAAAAAATACTAATTAATTTTCATCGATAAATAGAGTAATCGAAATATTTCTAACCAAATTTCGTGTGCGGAATCGTTGCGAATGTTGGAAAGGGCTTATGGTGATTCAGTTTTATCAAAAACACAAGTCTACGAGTGATAGAAACCCTTCAAAGACGATCGAGAGATAATGAAAGACATGCCTCGTTCCGGACGACTTTATATCTCTTCAGCAGATAAAATTTTTTTAAAAAATGAAGAATACGGTGCTTGAAAATCGTCAGGCAAGTGCTAGAGAGATGGCATGACAGCTCCACATCTCGCGAGTCCGTTCAAATGATGTTGGTGAAATTTTGGGTATGAAACTCGTTCTTGCTACACTCGTCACGATAAAGCTGAATTTTTTCAACAATACGGGGTACGTTCCAAAGTAAACAGGACTTTAAAAAAACAGAACAAATGGTTTTTTGGATAAATTTATTTTATTGAAAACTGTCAATATAGCTTTAGCATGGTCCAAAAGCATGTCGAACGAGTGTTTTATCTGGCTAATGGTTCAAGTGTGATTTTTGGTCAAATAATCGTTCTTCGAATGTTCGATTCTGAGCAATTTTTCGTCGTCAGTCAATTTGTGCGGAACAAACCGTGCACACACCTTTCGTAAGCTCAAATGTTCCGTCAAAATGCGATAAATCGATGTTTTGGAGATTCCATTTCCATGAATTTCAATGATGATCTCGGCTGATGATGAATTCATGCACAGTTTCGATGTAATTTCCGGTGATCTCGGATTTTGATTGGCCCACATGTTAAACCTCATTTATGGCCTCACGATTACTTTGAAAACGTTGAAACCACTCGTGCACTCTGCCCATTGCCATAAACTTGTTTCATCAATTCAAACGTTTCGGAAAAAGTTTTACTAATTTTAAAACAAGATTTAATTTTGCTCTTTCTTCGAAGCTCATTTTCGCACCGATAATACAAACATACTGACGCTTAAAACGTAACTTCTTCACTTCCAATCAATGAAATGTCATGATTCTCCTGGGCAATTGATAAAGATAGCAGAATCTAACACACTAGTCGACATATAGATGGCGTCACCAGGGGGCGCTAGATTGAAAAAGTTCCTGTTTATTTTGGGAAGCACCTTGTAGTATCGTAAGTCTCTTTGCCGATGAGACATATGTAGATTTATGAGTTCGACAAGTCAACAATCATCGGAATGGAGAGGAGAAAAAGAGCTGAAAGCAAAAAAAAACAATGCCAAAGCAGCTCAAAAATTAAGGTTCAATATTCATGGTCTGGTGCATTATGAATTTGTTCCGGAGGGTCAATATAGAGTTATATAATATATGGTCGAATTGAGGCCTTTGCCAAAGAACGCCCAGAATTGTGGAAGGACAATTCATGGATCCACTATTGTTCTTTTAAAAGTGTCACGCAGTTAAAGTTATGCTCCAAATATACTGTATTCAACACAAATTTTATAAATCACTTGTATGAATGTGCAGATCATTTGATATACGATGATTCGGGCAAATAACTTTTAAAGATATGGAATATCATATAATAGAGTATCATATTATCAAAGTTGTAGATTTACTTGCTTAACGCAGGATAACGAAAAATCAATGTTATATACATGGGAAAGAAATATGATTTAGTCGCGCTTTAACTTCGAATTAAAGGCTTGTTTTGATTGTACACCTTTTTAGAAGGAACTTCAGGTGGCGTTTGTCATAAAAAATTAACTTGGGGGGTAATGAATGCCCCCCAAAATTTATAATGACGTTTCACAAGCAACAACCGAATACTTGGTAAGCAATGCAGGTGGCGTAAGTGCACGATTCTTGGGCAGTAATTAAGCTTTGATTCAATACCTTTAGAGCTTCGTACGTTGCATATTAATTACAACTCACGAGTATAGAGTCATATAGTCAAGTTAAAAAATGAATCCCCGTGTGTGTTGCTACAAAAATATGTGAGCAAATGTGGTCCTTATAATACCGCCTAATTATAAATAGTGATTGCCGATGCTACTTTTTAGAAGCATTTTTGTATGTAATGTACACTAATAGAACTAGTCTAAATAATATAAAGCGAGACATATAAGATGAAATTTAATATCTCAGGAACTATTAAAACAATATCAACCATTTATTGAAGCTTAGCGACAGCCTTCTCCCGATACTAATGTTTCCTTGTGTGGAAATTTATAAAAACGAGCCAAAAGTTCATCTAGGCCCGATACTGAATATAGGAATTTCTACCATCAGGTTGAGTTAGTATTAATATATCGATCAATGCCAATTTGATCAATTTTATGCCGAATATGTTAATATGTCGGTTAGAGTGTGAGTTAATTTCATAAAATTGTTTGGAAGGATATTCCCCTGTTCACAATATTCGCGATTTAGTGGTTTCCATCTTATTTTAAACCGTCTCGATTGGTCAAAACTTCTGAAAATTTAATAAATATCCTCGAATTCTTAATCCAATGACCAAAGTTATGTATGACTTCCGATTATTTAATTGTTTTCTTCTATACCCAATATATATCCAATATATGTTTTAGAATTAACTGAAAACGTAGTTTTTCCAAAACCTGAAAATATGCTTCCGGCTTGGATATAAAATGTTAAGCTTAGCTCTTCTTTACTTATTAATTATAAAGTAAGTTTCCATCGTATTTAAGTTTGAATTCTATCAGTCTTAATAATGTAAAAGAACTGCTCAAAATTTCGGGAAATTCTGCGTCTTCTCTTTATACACTCAAGCAAGTGTCGCCGTAGACGGATCTCTGGTTTCTTTCGTTTACTAATTACAAGAAGTCGGCAAATCGCTTTACATCAAACGTAACGCCTACCAATATGCTTATGTATGATTTACGCTTTTACATAAGCACCACCACACAGTCAAACCACCATGTATAGACAGACACGCTGCGAACGGTATGCAAATATTTTGTTAACCGTAAAACCAATAAAAAAAAAAATGAAATGCCAAAGCGTAAATGTAAGCCGACAAAACAAGAGAGAGAGGCAAACGGTTTCTAACGCTCTTAAAAGAGACATCGATTCCGAGAAATTTTACTTTTACATTTTTGGTGTTTTTGTGGTGTTTCTACCGTTGATTTGATTTTCTACATTTTCTCAAGCTGTTTAACTAATAACTGTATCCTCTCGATGGCAGCATCTACCGCTTCATCACTCGATAACACCAACCCCCCGCCCACCCTCTGTGTAGGTGTGTGTGTGTGTAAGTGTGTCCTCTCCGCGCATTCAAATGCTTGCCACCATTTTTGAGGTTGTTGATATTTCCTCGCCATCATTTTTCCTGTTGTCATTGCTACTTTACTTGCGTATGCGTATATTGTTCTTATTGTTGGCCAAAATATAGGTGCTTGTATGTATGTATGTATGTGTGTATGTCTGTAGACAGGCACAAAAACAACGGAAAGACGCAGCGAAACGAAAGAAAAATGCGTAAAAGTAGCAAATCTACGCTGCTTCAACAAAAGGAGGCGCGCGAATAACGGTCTCACAAAACCCAACTTGCCGAGTGCATGTGCGTACGTACTGCTCGTCCGGTGCTGAAGCAGATTTTCGTACAAATGGGATTGTGCCAGCAGTTAGGCCTCCAGCCCACTCTCAAGGTGAGACACCTCCATGCACACACACACATACTCACCCCAACTTGTATATGTATGAGCAGTTAGAAAGTTTTGAACAGTAAAAGCATCTATTTGACAGACACACATCTAGGCATACACGCATACATGTATATGTACATACATACATACGTACATGTGTTCGTGTTTTATATCGGCACCGTCAGTGTGACTCCTGCTGCTGCTGCTGCCCCTCTGCGCCCGCTGCTACGGTATTGCGCGGCTGTGCAGTGGCCGTCGTTTGCCTTTTCTTCGTTCTTATCTTCGGCTTCTAATGCTATTAGCGGCGCTGGAGCTGCTGCTACTGCTGCTGCGGCTGTTCTGTCGTTTGCTGCAGCTACTTTGCTGAGGGTCGTTGTTGGCGGTTGTCGATTGTCTGTTGTCAGTTGCTGTTAGTCTTAACGGTGTGTGCCTGTGCGTCGCGACTGTGTGTGAGTGTGGCTGAGTGCGCACACTATCGCAAAGCGCGACAGGTTCACACTGTGAAGGTATTCGTTTTGCACAATTTTAACGCTGATGCTGCCACACAATGTCGCTGCGTGTGCGTGTCGGTGAGGCTTTAAGTATTTATGCCGGCACAGCGCGTGCACTGGGTATTAAGGCCCGTGCTGGGATACTTCAGTTGGTTGTTGTCAGTTTGGCTGTGTGTCACGCTGGCGCTGATTGCTGGCATGGAATTTCAGCAGGCTATCTGGACTTCTATTTGCATGGGCTTTTGTTGTTTGTGTGACTGTGTGTGGGCGTCGGTGCGTGTTATCCTGCCAGGCGTTTTCATTTGAGGGAGTATACCAATTTTTAATACTTAAACACATAAATATGAAGACAAATACTAGCACTCCTGTAAATGCTGCCAAAGTTTACTTCGGTTCAAAGTTATTTCTTTATCAATATCAATTTTTTTTCAAAAGTCTTCGGAACACAAAATACTTATACACCTGTGGGAGCCGTGCTAAAGCACAGAACCAACATTATTTATACTTGAAAATCGTTAATTACTTTTACATTTATTTGATCGTTCCCTTTTTTTATGATTTATGCTTCACTGTGTGTTTTCGTTTTTATATTTCTTTTTGCAAGTTCGGTTGATTGTGGCTGCTTGTTTGCTTTCCCATACACAAAGTGGTATTTTTAGCTCGAAAGGTTTTGCTTACTTTTCGTAGATGCATGGAAATATACTTTTAATTGAGGCGCAGCGTTTGTTTAATATGCGGTCCAAATTTCTTGGAATTTCTTTGAATTAATACGTACTGATATCTCAAAATTAATTTCTCAATTGTATGCAAACATATATGTGTATATATGTTGTTATAATTATAAATAGCTTATATATATTTTAATTATTATCATAAATTATTGTCATCGTTACAACTCATCTACTTTTTACTTATTTATATTTAGCTTCTTTTATTTCAAATATAAATTGACTTTTTTTAATTTTATATGTTCCAAACAGCTTGTCGAAATTTACATAAAATTCATTTCACTTGCACTATTCAATACTCAGTCTCGCACATTAATTGGTTTCCAGTGCGTGTTAGTTCCGAACGGAAACTAATATCAAAAAGTTTTGAAATTTACGTTTAGAAGTTAATTATTTTAAAACGGTTCCTTTTTATTTCGTTCCACTTGACATTCCACACACATTGCCGCCAATTCCGTGAGTCCTGGCACTAGTTCAAAACTTTCCAAATCTGCTGCCATGATTCAACACACCTACGCACGCACGAACACTCACAGCAGTGTGTGTTTCACACACCCTTCGCAAAGCCCTCATATAATAGAGAAATTCTGAAGTTATTATATTAACTTCAATTAGAATTAGCGTAGCTCATCAGCGACTCGTCACTAACTCGCAGTTGTATTTCCATTTCGTTTTTGCTTCACGTTAATTACAACTGTTATTTTTACGTTCTAATAGTAACGGTAGTATTTATAGTATTCGTAGTAACACTACCACAGGAAAAAGATTTTTGAGCAAAAGCAAAAAGCTACAGCTATAGATGCTGCTTTAAGACGCGAATGAGCCGTGCACGTGTTTGGATACGACGTCTACGACAACCGCCTACGCACTGCAACTGATTTTACGTTGTCGTTGTAGTTTTTACCATTTACAGTTGCCTGGATAGAACAATCGTTGCTCATTTGTCCAGCAAGCTGCTGCTATCAGTTACTTTCATCGCCCGCCGTTAACATTGCTGTGGTGAATTTCTACACAGTTGATGGCTCTTAGTTATTTCCTTTCTCTCCATGTGCTCTCTTAAATGACAAGCGTGTGCTTGTATGTGTGTATGCACAGGAAAGATGAGTTGGCAGGAAAACTTTCTGGATTAGAACTAATGTGACTTCATGAACTTTCGGAACATATTAAAATCGAATTTATTATTTCGAAATTCTACTTTCGACATGGCATAATTCTATTAATATTGGGTAGTCGAAAAAGTCTTTTCGTATTTGTCAATAGATGTCGTTGCAGGCGTATATCTCATGTGTACCAATCACACTGTGTCATATACTATAGTGTTTAAAAGGTGAGATTTTAAGCTTCTTTTAACTAAAAAATTTTATTCGGAGAAGTTAAAAAAAAATTACAGCTGTTCAAAAATGAATGAAAATAATGAAGAAATACGCTATATAATATTTTGAAAGGGAAGGGAAATATTAAAAAAGGGAAGAATGCCAGCAAGACACCAATGAAATTTGGGAAGACGATACTGTATCAATTCGTGGAGCATAACAATGGTTCGCTTACTTCCGTTCTGGAAATTCGATGTGAAAGATGCATCTCGCTCTGATCGACCTATCGTTGAAAAAGTCTATGGAATTATGGAAAAGATTGACCAGGATCGTCACATGAGCAGCCATGACATCGCTAAGGAACTTAACATTCATCATCAAACGGGTTTGAACCATTTAAAAAGGGCTGGCTACAAAAAACGCTCGATGCTTGGGTGCCACATGAATTACTTGTGAAAAATTTAATGGACCCAATTAACATTTCCGATTCTTTGCTCAAACGAAATGAAATCAAACCATTTCTGAAGCGAATGGTAACAAGAAGCGAAAAGTGGATGAAATACGACAATAATGTGTGAAAAAGATCATGGTCCAAATGTGGTGAAGCTCAAAAAATGGTCGCAAAGCCATTAAAGCCTAGTCTCGAAAGTTTATACTGAGTGTTTGGTGGGATTGGAAAGCAATCATCCACTATGAGCTGCTTCAGCCTGTGCCATTTTAGTGTCAACAACTGATGATTTTGAAGCAAGCAATCGTAAAAAACGGCCATGAACTGACCAACAGAAAGGGCTTCGTTAAACCACACACATATTTGATGACTCGGCAAAAACTGGGGGAACTTTGGCTGGGAAGTTTTGACGCATCCACCATATAGCCTTGGCCTTGCACCATCGGACTACCATTTGTTTCGGTCAATGCAGAACTCCCTTAACGGATTACCATTTGTTTCGGTCAATGCAGAACTCCCTTAATGGAGTAAAGTTAGCTTCAGGAAAAAGTAGAAGTTTGATTAGAAATACGAAAAGACTTTTTCGACCATCCAATATTACAATGCATTACACGAACTAGTTCTTTTCGGCTATAACCGCGTAAGCGGTGCCATATTCTGCCCAAAAAAACTGCTCATTTGTCAGGCTTTATGTGGAAACTTTACTTCTTCATCTTTATTAGCCCATTAAATGCCGTCCTTGATTTGAATATTCCCGTACTTCTACGTTCCTTGAGAGGAAATATTTCATCTGAGCCAACTTACTGGTCTCAGTCTTAATTGTGTAAGAAAGAAAAACTAGAAAGACAAGAGGATATGATGATAAGACATAAATTAGCTGAACCAAAACCTTGTTATTATTTTATAAGTATCGGGTGATTTTTTAAGAGCTTGATAACTTTTTTAAAAAAAAAAACGCATAAAATTTGCAAAATCTCATCGGTTCTTTATTTGAAACGTTAGATTGGTTCATGACATTTACTTTTTGAAGATAATTTCATTTAAATGTTGACCGCGGCTGCGTCTTAGGTGGTCCATTCGGAAAGTCCAATTTTGGGCAACTTTTTCGAGCATTTCGGCCGGAATAGCCCGAATTTCTTCGGAAATGTTGTCTTCCAAAGCTGGAATAGTTGCTGGCTTATTTCTGTAGACTTTAGACTTGACGTAGCCCCACAAAAAATAGTCTAAAGGCGTTAAATCGCATGATCTTGGTGGCCAACTTACGGGTCCATTTCTTGAGATGAATTGTTCTCCGAAGTTTTCCCTCAAAATGGCCATAGAATCGCGAGCTGTGTGGCATGTAGCGCCATCTTGTTGAAACCACATGTCAACCAAGTTCCTGTCTCTTATACACATCTAGATGTGTATAAGAGACAGGATTCCACCAGCGTATAAACCACACCAAACAGTGCATTTTTCGGGATGCATGGGCAGTTCTTGAACGGCTTCTGGTTGCTCTTCACCCCAAATGCGGCAATTTTGCTTATTTACGTAGCCATTCAACCAGAAATGAGCCTCATCGCTGAACAAAATTTGTCGATAAAACACATTTCGAACCGAACACTGATTTTGGTAATAAAATTCAATGATTTGCAAGCGTTGCTCGTTAGTAAGTCTATTCATGATGAAATGTCAAAGCATACTGAGCATCTTTCTCTTTGACACCATGTCTGATATCCCACGTGATCTGTCAAATACTAATGCATGAAAATCCTAACCTCAAAAAAATCACCCGATAATAACTTAGTTGAGCCTCAACGTGATTTTGTTGGGTTAATTTACATTTACATGCGTGTACATAAGTCTGTTCGTAAATAAAAAATCAATTATATTGAACCCGCGGGCAAACCTGGGAGACCAAAAGAATAAGAGAGCACAATGCGAGTAAAGAAGTTAACTCCGCTGTAAACTTTGTATTCACCTCGCGCTCTTGAAATGAAAGCGAAAGGTTCGGCGGTTCGATTATTGTTGTGTACGCGTGTAATGTTTGTTTTGACTATTTCGTATGCCAGCCCGAGCATATACAAAGGTCTATACATATTTGTGTTAGTTGGTGTACGCCAGACAGGTGACAGTAAATGCCGTTACAGCTGCTCAGGCTATGCCAATGATCTATTACAGACGCTACTTAAGTGCGGAGGCCGATGCTGGTAACGCACGGCAACCGAGCCGAATCGCAGCGAAAATGTCCGAAATGTGTCGTTACCAAATCGCAGGCGGTGAATATGCTGAGGTTCGGCAGCAAGCCAGATTCATGCCACGCACCGCTGTGGGCCCGATTAGCAATGCGATGGCCAGAGGCAGCTACAAGTTGCAAGTTTATTGCCAACCACTGACAATAAGTATTTAGTATATATTTGCAACTGTATATACACGGATAAGTGTCGATATGTTTGAGTGCGCCGACAGTGTTGGCGGCGAACAACAACACTTGCAACACTTTCAACACATTGCTGTATGTGCGAGTTTGCGAGTGTGTGAGTGTGCTTGTGGGTGTTTTTGTATGGCGATAGCAGCAGCAACAGCAGACACTGTCACAACAGTGACAATAACAATAACCTCGTCTTCAGTCAGCAGCTGGTCATAGTGTACACTTGCCACACATGCACGTACATGCTAGGCTCCAGGCGCTTGGTGCCATTGTTGCTACTTTTTCTGGGCTATGAGCAAACACATCCGCTTTTACGTTTGCTCTGCTTGCCTATTTTTATTGCTTGAAACTCTTTTATGCATTTTGCATAGTTTGGCAAATGGAAGTGTGCTGGTATGAGCTGCTCAGACATATCCCTCGCAAATATATTTCGCTATATTAAATGAGAAAATCCAAGGTAAACACGCATTTAGATGCTGATTTTTGCCCGCTATGCTCATGGTCCTCATGCAATCCGTGAAAGACGTGTAATTTGTGGCTTGAGGTTTCTTCTATCGTGATCATCGTATCGTTGCTAAAGACACCATTTATGGCTGGCACAGTTATGTAACGGATAGCAATTAAATTTGGCATATATTTCATTACATTTAGCTCTCTTTATTAAAAACAAGGAAAGAACCGAAGCTATAGTACCTTTCTTATATGCAAAAGATTACGTAAAAGAACTTGTTGTTGTTATTTTAGCGGCAGAAGTCTACCGAGTTGACAGTCCTTGGCCAGAAATCCGGATCCGCTTCGGTTAGAATAGAATAGAATGTTATTTGAGGTAATGCACCGCGACGTAAGGTCTATTGTGCCCTCTCCTACATCACATGACCTCCCAGAGCCCCAGCAGCCTGAATAGTTCTAGGAGTTTGCCGGGCGCTAGTAAGGTGATGTGATCCCTGCTGATGTAAGCAGAATCCAGGGCCTTAAGCCTTTTTCCGCAGATTGCTGAGCAAGCCAGGATTAGGTGTGCTGGTGTTTCCTGTTCCAGGTCGCAGAATCGGCAGTTTGCACAGGAGACCATGCCCATGTTGGACAGGTGCTTCCTGAGCTTACAGTGCCCTGTGTAGATTGCGACGAGGAGGCGGAATTTTTTACGGAGTTCGGTTACGCAGCCCCGACTGTTGTGGGAAGAACTTCATATCAATTGGTTAGTTTGTACGCCACAATGTTTCGATCTGAAAAATATCTGCCCAGCCTTAAACAATAAGGGCTTGATTTCGATCGTTTAGTTTTTATTGCAGCTACGACACAGACGCTACGTTGATTATAGAGTATATATATTTTTTCTACGTTTTTAAACGTTTTTTTCTGGATATTACAAACATTATGGCAAACTTAATATACTCTGTTCAATGGTCCAACCAGGCGTATGAGTAACGAGTAGAACGGCTCAGGTGACTCATACGTTATGACAACCTTAACACCAAATGAAGATGTTTCTTTCGATATATAGTATTTATATACTTATATTCAAAACTGTTTGTCTCTGAAGATAATGAAGAATAATGAAGAATGCAAATGAAAGTTGGGTGGTGGGAAAGCGATCACACAAGAAATACTTTCCTATAATTTTACGATTTACTTAGGTTCAAATTGGAACCTACTAATTAGTCGTACTCGAATACGGCGCCTGGGGCAACATACCATATAGTAAGCTCTTTTTAATGCTTCTATATAATTTATAAAATTTACCTTATTTTCGAAAAAATAAGATATTTTCAACACGTAAAAATAGATTAAAAAACAAATAAAGGGCGTGTGTGTAGAAATTAAGCTAACTTTCATTAAGATATCCCGTTTTATATCCCCAAGTCACAGAAATAAAATGACTGGGTGAAAATTTAATTTTGGTTTCGTATCACGTTATTATAAGCGAAATACTCTCACATAAATTTAAAGAAGTACATATATCCAGCACTAACTGGCATCTTCGGTATAAAGTCAACGAGCGAGACGGAATTAATTATAATTTAGATAAGAGACTAGCGGGAAGCCTAAATTAATTTAATAAAAATTTCACTATGTATATTACAAGTTGGCGGTATACAATTATAATTCCTTTAAAATTTTCAAAACAGCAAAATAAGAGTTGTAATTATTAGTATTATTTATTTTTTTAAAATAAACTTTTCTTAGAAATAAATTGACTTACAATTTTAAACCCGAAATATACGATAAATATGCTCAATTTAAAATCTGTAATATTGTTGTTGTATTATAGCCACTCATCAGCACAGTGCGAACGAATTTCATTTGAAGTATTAAATCTCTGCACTGAAGTCCTAGGAACTTGTCACTGAAACTGTTAAGTACTTAAATGAAACTTCCACTAGTTGACTGCAATAGAGAATAATTCACTTGTTCTGCTAAAAACATAATGAAAGTTGAGACATGGTTGATTGAACGGCAATAGTCCCGGCAAGTACGTTCACTATTATTTACAAATAAATTAATTACATATATGTACATCTATGTATGCATGTGCTTTTGAATACATTCATATACATATAGATGAGTAATTCAAATGAAGGAACGTACAAAAATGTATAAACAACAAACGCGAACTCTCCACATTTTTTAGTATAGTTTTGACTTTTCGCCAAACGGTGATCCAACGCGATTCATTTCATTCCAAAAAAATTTGAGTATTTTGCTTAAGTGAGCTACTATTCAGAAGAAAAAGTAAGTTTAACAATAAAAATGACTTTAGAATGGTTGATGGGAAATTACGATAGGTTTCTGCAAGTCAACAAAATTCACAATCGCCACCACACACACTCGCATGCGCTTACAAAAGCAACCTAAATCACTCAACTTAAGCGTATTCCCACTCATAATTGCGACCTTTCGAACTTCACTGTGTTTGTTAGTTGATAATTTGCTGCCCCAAAAGCGTTTGTTTATGTTCAGGAGTTATTAGCACGCAATTGTTTTTGTAACTTCAACTAACAACTACTCATAGTTTATGGAATTTTTAAACAAGCAGCAATGAGAACAGCAAACTAATGGTAATAAGCTAACACTGCAGAATGACTTAATGGGGATTTCCTAAAATTGATATTATGCAACTATGTAGCGACTTTTCTACACTTTCGCTGCGGAGGCATACGCTTACATCCACAAGTGACCTATAAGTGTGTATATATACATACATATTATATAAATTTATATATTATCATAGAGGGCATTTGCTATGGTAATTCGACTCACAACATTGATACCAAAGCCGAAAGAGGTATATAGGGGGGTAAAAACTAAGTACACTTTTATTATTGGCCTTCTGTGGAAAATAATATACATATTCATATATGTTTTTATTTTTTCACAATAACAAATATTTATTATAATATATTATCTCAAACATTCGCGCCACCATTTTACGTTTAATAACGTACAAATAATAAGAGTAGTATACAAATATGCTTAATAATAGTATTAATATATTGGAAAATCTTTATCAATTTTGTAATGCCAAGCGTAAAGGCCACCAATAATATCACGTATCGCATGAGATGGAAACTTTTTGCACATGTGTTGAACGGCTATTTGGGAGTCGTTTCCTCTTCGGCAAAGAACAATTATAGGCAATTTGTCGTCAACTAATTCACTAGCAAATCGTTCAATAAATTTATTGTCTAAAATTTCCTTTAGAGGCACATTAACTGACGACGGCAGACGACAGATCTCAAACTCATTTTGTGGTCTTACATCCATTAGAAGATGAGGTTGTGATCGCATATGGATATACTGAAACACATCTATACGTTCTTCTGATGGAATCAGTTGAAGCGGTTGATTATCGTCAGAAGCGTGCATGCTGCAGAACTGTTCATAGTCGATTAGTTGAGTAATCATTGGATTCTCTGAGCATACTTTGCAATCTCTATTTTTACCACGTAACTTTATATTTCTAAACATACTATTCATACCATCGAATATTAGTAGTTTTCCGGCAAATGTTTCACCCACACCAGTGGCAACTTTAATTGCTTCCAACGCCTGCATAGAACCAATTACTCCAGTGATAGCACCCATCACACCACCGTCTCCGCAGTTTGTTACGGCATGTGGAGGAGGTGGCACTGGAAACAGACATCTGTAGCAGGGACATGTATCCCCATAATGGTAAACCGTTAACTGGCCATCGAATTGCAAGGCACTGCCCGACACAAGAGGCTTATTTAAAAGTACGCATGCATCATTTAGCAAGTAGCGCGTTACAACATTATCTGTACAATCCAAAATCACATCATACCGCTTAATAATATCAAGCGCGACTCTGCTGTCCAACATAAGTTTGTGCAGATCTATTTGGCAATTGGGATTAACTTGTTCCAAAGCACGTTTAGCTGATTCTACTTTCGGTAAACCAATTGTACCCTCAGTGTGTAATGTTTGTCTATGTAAATTGGTCCGATCAACTGTATCGTAGTCAACTAAGCCCAAGCGACCACTTCCGGCGGCAATGAGGTACTGCGCAGCTGGACAACCTAGTCCGCCCATTCCTACAATAAGAAATGACGAGTTTATCAGCTTTGATTGTGCAGTAACGCCAAAACCAGGGAGTATCAGTTGGCGGCTGTAACGCTCTATTTCATCATTTGTTAAATCATTAATTCTAGGTGTGAAAATACGATCAGCCGATCCTTCGCTGGCCAAATTATCTGCCGGATTTGCACGTTGGATTACCTGCAAATTTTCAAGTTGGCGTGTTTTATCTGCCAATTTTAGACGGAGACTCCGAATTTCCTCACTTAAGTCTGCCAATTCCTTTGCAACATTCTTGGAATTAGTTGCCATTTTATAATATCAACACTATTTAAAAATTTTCACAAGCACATAACCAAAGTTTTATTATTTATGAGGCAAACCACAGGCAAACCGAGCAAAATCATTTGTTAACTCAGAAAACATAAATGTAATAAACATCCTCTGCCGTGGTAATAAATGTTATCAGAGAACGTAAATTATGATATACGTTCTGCGGTTAACTAGAGCATTAATGTTGCCATATTTTGATTTTCTTGAAACTACAGTTATTTTTTAACTATGATGTTAAAGAAATAAATTCAAAATTGTTTTAAATTAGCCTTAATCGTTCAAGCTACATAAAATGTGTACGAAGAAAATATCAAATTACTTCTCCGTATATTTCTAACAGAGAATGTATCAAAATAGCACAACGAACAGAGAACGTTTATTATATATTATACGTTCTCTGGGGCGGACGTGTATGAACGGCATAAGCACGAATGTCAACATAAAAGAAATGTCAGATTTTACTACACAAGCGAATAGACATTTAACAGAAGCAAGAACGTAAAGCGGCTTGTCTAAAATTTGTGAATAGTTTTGGTGTTTTGTTCAATTTATTGCGATTGTTTCCAAAAAAAAAAAAAAATACTAAAATACGCTCATATACTTTTTCAATTTATACAAAACATAAATACAACTGATCGTAAAAGTGAACCATATATAAAGAAAAAACTTCTGTGGATAGCGTAAATTAAACCGCAGTTGCCAAAATGGAGAACATTAAGTCAAATTTTGATAAAATAATGGAAAAATTCAATGATAGTATGACCCATTCAGCGCCAAAAAAGCTTAGTTTCGAATATCTAACCGATTCCTTTAATGATTCTGGTACTTGTGAGTGAAACTATATTACTTTATATTTTGGGATATATTTATAAAATAGTTCATTACAGTACCCAAGAAACGACGCCACGATACCTCCAATACCAGTTGTGACAATAGCAATTCCTCTGTAACCAGCATTCCACCGAGTCCTTGGGAAACACGTAGAATTAAAGCTGATTTAATTGAAGCCAAGTCGCGGGTAAGATTGCTTATCGCCTTTTATAAGTTTGTATAATTCTAATTATTTTATTTACATTTTCAATAGATTTCTAAGTTAAAGACAGAAATTGAGCGGCAACACAAACTGAGAGCCGAAGTAGAAACGCTTTATGAGAGTAAAGTAACGGAGTTGAAGAAACAGTGTGACTTCTCTGCTAATAAAGTTCAGGACGTCGAGAAACACTTACAAGTTGTGCGCAAACGTGAACATGGGGCCAAACAAGAGCTTTTGCGAACTCAGCGAGAACTGACACAACTAAAACATCGATATGAGGAGGAATTGCATAAACTTCAACGAGATAAATTAGAAATTGAAGATCACTCACGGCAAATGCAAAATAGCATGGAGAATGAATTAAGCGAATACCGCCGACATGTAGATAAACTAGAAATGGTAAATATTATACTTACCATATTCAACCAAAATAAAAATAAAATAAAAAAATAATTTTTAGGAGCTGCAATTATTAACCGATGAAATGACCAATTTAAAAAGCGTACTCAACGAGTACAAACAACATTCATCGTCTTACGAAACTCTCAAAATCGAACACGAAAAAGAACAGCAAGAACTGGAAGTGGCCAACTCACGCATTAAAGAACTGGAGTACCAAATAGCGTCTTATGAAGATTGGAAAGAAATAACAAAGGTAATAATAACAAAATGTTGATTTCAAATTATTATAACAGCTTTTTTTTTTTTTACGTTAGAAATCACAAACCCGTTTATTGAGCATACCAGACATGGACAAAGAACTCGAACGTTTACGCACAAATAACAAAAATCTACAGGAGTTGCTTGGTAACAAACTGTTATTAGAGGAGCAAGTGCATGATTTAAAGAATCGTTTAGCACGTGAGGAGGGTGGCCGCAATGAAGCCGTGGCTCTCCAAGTAAAACTCTCACATATGGAACAAGAACTCAAAGACTGGATCAAAGTTGCACAGGACCATTGTCTGCCTAACATGCTGGTCAGCCCGATGGCTCTGCGATCACGAATTGAGCAGTTACTACAAAATGACATAATAATGATAAGCGAAAAACGAAACACGCAATCTGAAACCAAGTCCATCAAATCGGATTTGTTGGATTATAAACAGGTACATAAGGCGTGATTTTATAACATCCCATTCTAAAGATTTACTAACTCAACGAATTTTATACTTCTAGAAATGTGAAATATATGTTAAGAACATAGAAGAACTCAACGTGGCGCTGAAAAGGCATAAAAATTTCAAGGAACGCATACAGCGCAAATTGTTTTTGGTATCTAAAGAACGTGACTGTTACAAACAACTGCTGGAAAATTTCGAAAAGGATCTCACATGTAAGAATAATATTCAATATACCAAATACAAAATTAAATATATTAAAATGTTTCAGTCTCCAACGCTAATCATGCTGCAGATAGTGGTAATGGCGATGTACAATTGCGTTCAAGATTAGATATGCTAGAAAAGACTTTGGTAGGCTACAAAGACATGTGCAACAATTTGGAAAAAGAGTTGACCAACGCAAAACAACTACCCGTTGCCGATCAGTCCATTGAAAATGTCATCAGCACTGAAACCTATGAACACATTAAGAAAGAATTGGATACGATGAGATTAGAAAATGAGCGTTTGCGACGTCGTAAAGAGGAATTGGAATTAGAACTGGAGCATCGTTGCTTGAAAGGAGACTTCAATGTGGGCAAATTCAAAGTGGTGCACTTGGCGCAAAACCCCGCGGCTGAGGCATACGAAAACTCCAATAATTTAATTGAAAAATTACAGGCAGAGGTAAATATAAATAGTATTTGATTATTTACTACTCTTAGTTTAATTCTTAAAAATGAAATTCAGATCGAACGCTTAAAGCGGCGTAATAAGAAATTAGAGGAAGACAATGAAGTCACACAGGCGCGTATGAATGACACAACAAACATGACCATTAATATCAAAGAAATGAATCAATTGCGCGCCGAACTTGAAGCTACCAATTCTAAAATGAAGAAGATGAAGGAGTGCTACAAGTCCGCAAGTATGGAATTTCGGGAAGTTTGTTATTTACTCTTTGGCTATCGAGTTGACAGATTGGGGCTGAACACAAACTACAAGTGAGTGACGAAAACTTTATGAATGATTCTGAACATAATTTATTTGATTCTAATGGTTTATTTTATGACTTACATTTGTTTTTTTTTTTTTAATTTAGGCTATCGAGTATGTATGCAGAAAGCCCTGATGATTATCTCAACTTCCGCTTGAATGAATCGAATAATGCTTTAGACATGCTCGAGACTCCCTATTCAATTACCCTGAAGCCATTTATAGAGAGCCAATTAGTGGGAAATAAATCCTTACCGGCATTTTTGAGTGCTTTAACGCTCGAACTATTCCAACGATCCACCATGACTATGTCGTAATGCGCTTGCCATTGAACTGCCATCAAAACGGAGGAGCCCAGGTTACAAGGTGTCAAACATCAATGATCCAATATAACTTACATACATACGTGCAGACATTAATATATATGTAATTATTTTTCGGCAATTTATTTGTTGCTATGTATTGGATCTTACGTGTATTTAATAATAATTTGTTTGGCTAAAGCTAAGCTAGATGCTCGTGTCCAAACGTGATATTTGGTTCTCAAAACGAATCATTAAGGTGGATTATCTTCGTAAGATAGTCTAACTTTATTTCTTTTGCTTCAACTATTAATGAACTCCAACACACAAACACAGCGCGAACTGGCTAGGGAGGTTTAAATAATTTCCTAGGCAAACACATAACATTCTGAATTTCACTTGGGGCGCCTATAAACAATCAAAAATCACACTTCCTCTTTTTATCGCGCAAAACAACATTTCAGTTAACATATAAAAAAAAAAACTGTTTAAAAATAGATATTAGCACGTCATCAGCAGTCAAAAATAAGAAGCTGTTTGTACATACTTTAAATATAAAGAATTCTTAAAAAAACATTGTTTGCTTAGACACTTCATGTTTTTTACTTACACGAGATCATTAAAACTCAATTAGGTTTGCGCAATCATTCTCTTATTATTCATTTTTGAGGAGCGCAAAACCAACACAAATTCCTCTAGTTTAATGTTTATCTTCTTTTCTGCAATGATAAGAACGTGTCGCGAATGCGAAGAATTTTATCGAGCACGTTATGGACCGGCGGCGGCTAACAAAGTAACAATTATACTAATAGTTAAGGGACGGCTACACACAGCCTCTTTATTTCGGCAGCACTTTTGCGTTCGCCTTCGTTTCGTCATTCGATTCTTATTTGCGCCATTGTTGTCCGCAGTAGCCCAAAGGAAAATCACAATAACAAAATAATAAAAGAGCGACAATAAAAGAAATTGAGTTGACTCAATCTTGGCGACCGACATGAAGGCGTGTGCCAATTACAAACGATTTACATACGTACTTGTTTTTATATATGTACATATGTCCATACGTGAAAGTATAATTAATCTACATTTGTATGTTATATGCTCTTGCATGGCTGCACGTACATATATGAGCTTGTGATTTACTTTGAATAACAGCAGTGTCAAAGTAAACACAGGAAGATTAAGCCGTTGTATTCAGTAAAACTCATAATTGAAAAGTATTACCTAGTTTTTTATATTAATATTGTTTAAGTATTAATAATATTTAATAATTAAGCGGTACTATAGAAATACACTAAACAGCCAATATCTTTCCAACCTGATCGGGAGTTTTATTAAAAACAGCATCTGGGTTCTCAAACCCATTGGCTGGATCATGAACACGGTCATAGATTTGCTTGTATATGGCAACGATTACATTGAAAGCTCGCTTGCGTACTGTATTACGATGCGCACTGGACATTAGCAATTGCACTTGCGGCAGAAGCAGCATCTCTGGCATTTCCAAGAAAGCATCCATTTTGTTCATGAATATTTTCAAAAGATTTGTCTCAATCTTAGTTTGGTTACTCTGTAGTATGGTGTAGATGGGACCCAAATTTAAATTCGCTACCAGGGATGATGCTTGTTCCGAAATTAGTGTGTCAATTTGAGCATCTGATTGTGCCTGCAGGCGCTCTACACGCTCGTCCATGTATTCATATACTGCGAGGGAACTTTGCATGTGATAGAGGCAATTTAATAGGTATACAGCCATGTCGATTGTTGGCAAGTGTGAGGCAGACTCTTGCACGGATTGCAACAAAGGATCGATTACGCAGGATACGATCTTCGTAATATCAGTTTGCCGACCATCAACCATGGTCGCTACCGATAGTATTTCTTTGAGCATATTTAGTAACCGGCCCACACTCATTGGTGGCACCAAATCTCGCTGCGGAGGTTCAATGCCCAAGCTGGCACTAGCTGGTCTTTGTAAAATACTGCGGACTTGATTGGAAAGAGAATTCAAATATATATCTTCACTAGACTTTTGCAAATCAATTAGCGTTTGCTCCAGTGTTCCACCTTTAACGACCTAAACGAGCGTTAAAAAATGGTAATATTAAAAACAAAAAAAAAAGTATGAGTCAGGGAATTAACCTGTTTGATAATTTGCTGGTAAAATCGGAGCAGGTTGGAAATCGCAAACAAAACAATGGTGTCCTTTTCTGATGTCAGTATTGTTTCCACACGCACTTTTAAGGGGTGGCATACACCATCGGCTATGTAGGCTAGCGCGGTTTGCGTTTGCTCCGATAAATCTGCAGTAAATGGAAAAATCATTTCATTTTATATAGATTAAAGAAGAATTGCACGATTGTCACTACCATTTTTATCACATTTTTTTAGGAGCAGCGATAAATTTTCTTTCTCGTTCGGTATCGCCTGATGCAACCAGGCAAACATGTCGCCTATATAACGTTTTGGATCATGGGCATGTAATTCAATAGGCTTTAGAGTGCCATTTGCGCCACCTTCGGTCAAAGCTTCGATAAATAGTCGAACCAGCACGGCCCGCCGAACAATAGCGTATTCATCAACTACATATCTGAAGGCAAAAATAAGTGTAACTTTAGTATTATAATCTCTTTTAAAACTTATAGTATGCATACTTGAAAAGAACTGGTCGATCTTGGAGTCTGTTCATAGCCTCAATGACTAAAGAGCCGATTTCATTATTTTCCAAATTTCGGCAATGATTCTGGGTCCATCGATATAGTCGTTCAAAGGCGCCCTCTTGATGTAACGTCATCTCTTCCATAATTTCTAAAGCAGCTGTTTGATAGCCACATTGCATTAGTACGCGGCAATCGGCATGAATGCTTTGTACGCGGTTGAGGACAGTGAAAAATTCAGGAACGATTTGTGCATCTTTTGTGGTGCCATATAAAATTTGATGTTCCGGCACAGTTAGTTGGAAGCGCGCAAGAAAAGCTTCTGCTATTTGTTGGTCCACTTGTAGATGTTCACGTTCAGTTTGCAACGAATTAGTTTGACTAATCAAGTCATGTGTTAACGCTTTAGAAGATTCCAAATTGCATTTCATAGTCTGTACCGATTTAGCCATAGCGTCTAAGTCTTCGCATACTGTGTCAAGGGTATTTTTTACTTCCCGAAAAGCTTGGAGAAAACTCTCATTTATGCCAACAGTGCGTCGTTCGATTTCACTGCGTAGATTTCGCCTATTTTGTAAAGTGTTTTCAACGAAGAAATTAGAGAGATTACTCAAAGCATCCAATGTATCCTGTTGACGAAAATTTATACATGTATTTGTTTGCGAAGATAGCAACTACTACACTTACTTACCTTATCGGTTTCCAACCTGGTTTCAAGTATTTTATTTACACGTTTTTGTATTCTATCCTCATTTTGGGGATCTTCAGTTGAGGTTATCATAATTGAGAATATACTTATATTTTCCTTGAAAAATAAGACCAAAAAATATGTAGTAAAGAAGTGCAACGTCAATAAAGTTTACCGAATACCTCTTATTATACAGCTGTTACTGATGTTGACTTTTAATTGTGTACATACAAAAATTTAAACATATGCTGATACAATATCTCATCCAAAATATAATTTACACATGAAATATGTAAATAAGTGAATATTACGATTTAATCATTATTATCGACATAATATTTAGGAGTTACTAAAAAACGTTAACTGATTGAACTATTCTCTTCACTGTGCAGTTTTTTTAACTTTAAACCTTTTCTTGCTCCGTATAGAAACGTCATAACGAGTTTTGTTCAGTGAGATTGAAGGGGTTGTTCAGAGGTGGGCGATATAAATGCTCGACAGCTGATTTTTTGACAGTTCATTAGAAAACACTTTTTCAACTCATAATATCAGTAATATATATTATTTCACTTAATATTCATTAAAAATTAGAAATGAGCAAAGCTTTACAAAGCCTAACTGCACAGTACACAGATTCTGAAAATGAGGGCGAAGTGGAGGAAGAAAGCCCAGATTCAACAAATTCGCAAGCATCTCAGGTAAACCACGAAACTCGCTCTATAAAACATTTGTGTATATTTCATCTTGATTCTTCACATCTTATAGGTTATTATTCCAAAACAACCGAGTCCAAAGGAAGAAAAAATAATAATAGAAAAGTCGCCTAAACAAAAAGAAAATAAACGCAGAAAACGTAAGAAGTCAGTGCGCCGATTAGTTAGTTATCAGGATGACACAGTAATATCGGATGATGATGAAGAGGAAAGTACATCATCAGAATCAAGTAATCCCTCAGAAGAAGAAGGTGAAAACGATGAAACTAGCTCTCATAGTAATGCACAAACATCAAGAGATACCACAAACAGTGTGCAAATGGAAGTTGACGAAAATAATGATTTGGCCAATGACACAAAATCACCAAAAAAAGTTGACAAACTGAGTAAATATGCCCACTATGGATTTTCGTTACCTCCAGAGCCCAAAGGAAAGCCTTCAGTTGAATTAGTTGATAAAATAAAACATTTATATGACAAGATGGAAACAACCAATATGGACATGAATCGTGTTATACAGGGACGCAAGGAATTTCGTAATCCGAGTATATATGAAAAACTGATACAATATTGCGACATAAATGAGTTTGGCACCAATTATCCACCTGAAATTTATGATCCATTACAATGGGGTCCAGAAAGTTACTATGAGGAATTGGCCCGTATTCAAAAAAATGGAATGCTCAAACGACAAAAGGAACGCAAGGACACAGATAAAATAGAACAAGCGACGGCGTTAGCTCGAAAAGTCGAAGAAGAAGCTAAGAGACGGTAAATATATAATCTGAAATTTAACACTTTATTAATGACATGATTAAATGATTTTTAGAAAATCAAAGTGGGATCAACCAGCAGCATCCGTTAAACCTATTCCGCCAACACTAACCACCACAGTTACCGGAACCAAAGGTACTGTAATATCGGCTTTTGGTTCCCTACCGAAGAAACCCGCAGTTTAAAATGAAATAATAAAAATAAATATTCAGTAATTAAAACTTTATAAATCTTAAACTTATTAAAATATTTCTAAACTAATTTGGCGAGACTTTACTATTGGAAGGGTCAATTTCTGAACACAGGTCATTTGTTACTTGTATTTTGAAACAATTATAATTATTTAATTCAAATATTTTCTACGTTACAGCTCAGGGTTAATATAAAATAAGCATCTTTTCAATTCGCTGCATTGAAAGGAAGTTGCCATTACTTCAATAAATTATTAATTATTCCGAGTTCATAAAGCACTACAAATCCTCTCGTATAGATGATTGCCTAATGCAATTAAGATGTTTAAGGCAAACGATATATTTCAGGTGTCCAGCATAATTATTTGTTTACTCAAATAATGCATTTATCACACAAATGTAGCAGGCATATTTCCAATTTGAAAAAAGGGGTAACATCGAGATAATTAGTTTGTTGGCAGCACTGCATGCCTTCGTTTGCGGCGAAACGAAGCGAGAATAATTTGGTTGTCGGTTGTTGAGCTGCTTTGCTTAATATTTTATTTTCTATTTAAAATTTATTATTTTTGATTGAATTTAATAAAGTTTTCGCGTTTACTTTTATACAATTTAACACGGCTTTGTAGTTTGTTTCGACAAAGCAAACTGAATTTATCAAATACAATCGTAAAAAAGTTCGGATACAAATGTGAGGTGAAATAATTGCGAAGTGAAAAGAATTTGCCATTACGGGTTTTGAAAGGAGGCTGGGGTGTGCAAGTAAAATAAAAAAATTTAATATTCTGGTAGTCTATAAATTTATAGGATGTAATTTGCATCTAAAATAGGGATACATTTACTGTCCGTACTGCACGAAGCCTGGCTGAATGTGTGGTCATTAAAATTGTGTGAAACTTGCAATTACTTAAATGTACCATTTATGCATTCAATTCAATATCTATTTTTTGGTGTGAAGTTTATAACTTGTGAAAACCAC
This sequence comes from Bactrocera latifrons, assembly GCF_001853355.1. Lineage (NCBI taxonomy): Eukaryota > Metazoa > Arthropoda > Insecta > Diptera > Tephritidae > Bactrocera > Bactrocera latifrons. The sequence continues at coordinate 265,677 of NW_017537223.1, read as the reverse complement.
ACACTGCAGGTGTCTTGTTATAAAAGTGTTCAAAAGGTAATTCTAAATTGCACATGCTTTTAATACCTGCCAATAAACATATGTAGATAATGAACAAAATTAAAATGTGTAAGATGTTTACATCGTGTTGCTTCGATTTTAACAAATGTTTAGAGTAGTATATTTGGTAGAAATTATATCTTGAGTATTAATAAAAATAATTACAAATGAATTTACCGTTGCATGTAAATTTTACAATTGCGCCAAAGTTTTCTGTTTACCTATTTGTTCTTTCAATTTTTTAATAAAGTGGTGCATTAGATATCCAAAGTTGTATATATATGGACACATTTATATACATATAATACCTAAACGCTTATCCCATTGTGCATTGGACATACATACATCATCTCTTATTGCAATGGTTTTTATTGCCATCACATAGCATATTTCATCATTTCAATTAAAACCTCAGTAAAATGTAATTTGCATCAATTACCGAAACCCGCGTTTGCAGTTGTATCACTAGATACTTTGACGTAGAATATATGCTAGTATGATGTTCAAGAAAAATTAATTAAATAAAAACATACATATTTTGTAACTTCCAATTGAAATGTGATAATTTAGAAAAATGTTTTTATTTTAATTCCAGCTTCCTGTCGGGCCTATGAATGAAACGTATAACTAGTCAATGTGTGTATGAACTTTAAAGATTGTGAAATTCCGCAATTGCTTACTATTTTGTTTTAAACCTGAAGTATCATAATCATGAACGTTAAATAAATTATAAATATTGACAGCTCTTAAAAAATAATTAAACAACGAATTTAATAAGTTTTCAGTGTCCGAAAAATTAACAAGACAATTTTGATATCTGAAAGTGCATAACTCTTTATTATTCTTTTGTTTCGTAGTTTATATAAACAGTGTTCTCATTGCTTTAGTTTTGCAAGTTGTAGCAAATTTCAACATTTAAAAAAGAAAGAAAGCAACTTATAATACAGATAATCCTCGAAGCAACGTTTTCACATCATTCGAAGTCGATTGATACCATGGCGGATTCATATTATCAGGTAAGAAAGTGAATTAAGCGAGTATGTTACGTAAAAGGAAGTTATTTACTTAGTTTCCTTACATATTTAATTTGTAAAGTTAACACAGACACTATCAACAGTTTTGTTTCTCCATCCACAATACCAACCCTATCAGTCATGGACCGGGTTATGTTGACTTCGTTTGCCGTCTTACCGATTACGATATATACATATGTACGTACTTATGTACTCATACGTATATTGTTTATTAGTGTTTTTTGCACCTTTCTTAATACGAGGTATTTCAAAACTTAAATTTTGCCTTTTATAAAGAAAGTGTAAATATTTACTCTGATAGACAATAATTTTGAAGAATTCACAAACAAAAGAATAGATTAACCAAAGAATTCATATCGAAATATGGAAACATACTCGAAAATGTATGCTTTGTGTGCGTATTTTTTATAGCTAAATGTAATTTTTTAAATTAACTTTGAAAATTTTTTTTTATACGTTTTCATTGTTGCGATTTTATTCAAATATGTGTAGGAAAATGATGAGTGCAAGAATGTTATTTTTGCTCTTGGATTAGCAGTTTAAAACAACCATGATTAGACAAACCCAGGTCGGATAAAATTCCTAATTCGGTGAATTAACTTTCAAGGCATGCATTCTTTAAATATTTCATATTGATACACGTTTTTAAATTGCTTTGTAATATTGAAATATTTAATAAACCGATATCAATAAATATAAACCTTACGAGTAAAAGTTATTATTGTTTGATAGTCTGCTATGAGAATTTCGCAGCTCCAAAATTTGTCCAAATTGTCTGCTCTGGATCTCTAATTCGTATTATATTATAAAAAAAGAAGTTAGTCGGTTAAACATTTTCAATTCCTCTAGGTCAACAACCAATATGTTAAGCTCATTTTATTTGCTCATCAGATGCACATATATACATACATATATATTTACAATCAAATACAAATCGTTTTATCCCTGTGGTTACTTGATACGCAAAAGCAACGCAGTCAATGAAAGTTTTCAAAATATTTCGCAGAATTCCGCTAAAATTTCAAATTTCAATTTAGCGAACATTGAAACCAGTTTTAAATTTTTTTTATCAACAATGATAATGACCGAGAGTAGGTTGCTCGATTGTTGCCGCTGAGTAAGAGAGATACTGCTTGTTCTTCCTTTTTTGTTTGCATGCTGAGCACTTGAGCCGCGACAAGAAATCTTTTAAGTTTTTGTTTTTCCATGATTGTTATTTTACTCATTGAATTTTGTTATGCGTTTTTCACTTCACTCCAATGAGGTCTGATCAAATCCGATATTCTTTCAGCGGTCAATGCCTGCCACGGTGCGACTGTTACTGGCCGGCTGGTTTACCTCGTTTAATGATTTCGGTTTTCAACTACGTACGTGTGTGTATAGGCATATGATTGGACTTTGCAAATCAGTAGCTCCAGTTGTCATGACCACAGGGATGTTTTTATACCCTCTACGCATGAGTATGTTTAAAGAAAAAAACGAACTGAAGCGGTTTCAGTCAATTAGATCAGGTTTTGGTAAATGCCCACTTTTGCGCGAATGTTGGTTTGTACATAAATAAGTGTATACTCATCCATATTTGGATTATGGCGAAGTCTTTCCGCTGCTACGGTTACAGGTTTTATACTATGTAGTCGTATTCGAACTGTAATGCTTAAAAAATATTTAGCACATTCAGTTGCGGGGTACATCCTAAGTAATCCGGTCTCATTACATGCAAATGCGGGTTCTTGCAACATTGGAAACTGGGACGAAGTCATAAATGTTGGTCGTTGACAAGCAGCAACAAGTTGCAACTTGCTATTGCCGCAGTATAATACAGGGTGACTAGTTGTTGTGGTATCTTTCTTTTTTTTACTTTTTTTATAAATTCACTTTAACAATGTTGGGTTAAGAAATTGTAGAATTAGGTTTTATTTCGAATTTTGCTACCAATTTCTTTGCAGTCTTTCAGGGTTACGAATTCTAGTCTAATAAGCTCTATGTTTTAACATTTTCAAAAAATTGATTTAAGGTTATAAGCATTCATACATGCATACACAACAGATGCAAGGAAAAATTCTTATAAATAGGTGCTATTTAACCACTTATGTATGTATATTGCAATACAGTGTGTCGCAAAAACTTTCGCTCAGAAACTATGTCCATCTGAAAAAATTTGTCTCGGACTAGTTCAATTAAATCTCGTGCGAAAACGGAATCGACAAAAAAATTTATTGACACAACATTTTTTATGTTGGACCTCAGTATGTCATTTATTGTTACTTTATGACGCAAAAGTTTTGTCCGGGATGTTTTAGGGAGTCTACTTTATCACCTATACAAGTGTTTGAGTAGCACAAGGCGTTCAGTGAAGTTTTTAAAGTCATCGAAACTCTCCTAATGTGAGAACCCGACATTAGCATGCTGATTTGGCTTAAAAGCAGGAAGTTTCCATTAAAATATTTTTTGTTTTGCCAGCCCGGATTATATTTGATCGGATGGTTAAATAGTTTTACTGCTAAATCCCACTACATACATATATATATACATATATCTGATCGTATGGCATATGTCGGCAGCTGAAATGCAAAATAACGTATCATCAAAAAATTCAACATTGAGTGTCTTATTGATTACGCACCACTACTTCAAATTACATACATATGTTCAACATTTTCAGGTTCTGCGGTCAGATATAAACCAGTTTTAACCAATATAAAAATTTTGTTTCACTCATGTTCCATTTTGTTTCGTGTTGCATGAATGACACTGTAAATTTCCGAAAATGTTACGTTATTTTGCATTTCAGGTGACGATATGTACATATGTATTTAATGTTGCATACGATTTTGAAAAATCATATCAAATATTCAGACCAACTAAATGTATACCTAGTGTAAATTTCGTTTTCCTTCCCATCTGTGTTGTCCTCTAATTATATTGCTAGTCGAAAAAGTCGTTTCGTATTTCTACTTCAATTTTTTTTCATTTCCCCCCCAAATTTATTTACTTTGTTAATTGAAGCTTTCCAACACTATATGGTATGATACAATGTGATTGGCAGCACAGAAGATATACGACTGTAAAGACATCTATTGACAGAATACGAAACAACTTTTTCGACTATCTAATATATGTAATAATGTATCTGTATCTGTACTGTGTACTTTTGAAAACGTGCAACACAAAACTGCCGCAAAAAGCACCGTTGGAAGCTGCAAGTGATCAGCTTAAATCCTCAGCTGTTGCTCCGTTTTTTGCACTTGCTTCGTAGAGGCAGAATCAATGCGCAACCACAACAAGGCCGGAAAAAAACAGGAGCATCAACAGTGACGGCTGCGGTAGGGAAAATGGTGATGAAAGCGGCAACAGGGGCGGCCTAATCACCGCAACTATTCCCAGTTGCAACGCGACGCGCCAAGCAATTAGCTGCAGATGCTCTGTGAGCTTCAGCTTTAAAGAGTCGCCTGCACACATCTGTCTCAAAAGCACTGGCGTTGGTGACTTTTAGCCATTCCATTGAAGGCCCGACGAGCGAATATTGACTTTAACGAATGCGAAGAGTTCAAACTCTCCGTTGCACGGAACGAAATTTCCTTGCACCAAATACTGATTGCGAATACTTGCTAATAGAAAGATGCCAACATGTCTACACACACACACACACACACACACACACACATACATATACAACTGTACGAATAAGCTTTTAAAGTGACTTATGCTTGTATATAACATGTGTGTGTTTCCCGCGGTTTTGCTGAGCAGCAGTCAAGTTATTGACCGCGGAAATGTGTTGTCGTTGTTATTGTTGCAATTGCATTTGCCGTTGCAGCGATTCGCGTTGAAACGGTTTGATTGCTACAAATGCAGCAAAACATATTGCAATTGCACCGCTTTCATCCAATTCACGCCGATTTTTTCTGTGTTGCCACTTTGCTCCCATTGCTGTTGGCGCATAATTTCTTTATTCAACATACATATGTTGACTTTATCGGTTTGTGTTGTTTGTTACCGTTCGATTGCTTGTTTGCTGCGTTGGTCATTGCCACTAGATAATCGCATAGCTATATTATTATTTTGACCGTCGTAGATATAATTATAATAATCGAACTTATTCAGTTATAAAAAAAAAAGATTCATCTTGAAGTCGCTCGCCGGCAGCACAAGGAACAAACAAACGTTGTTGGCAACTTACAAAGCAATCGGTTGGCTGGTTCTCAACTACGCCGCACCAATATGGTAGCCTGCATACAGTGGCACGCAGATGAAGAAGCTTCAGACTAGTCAGATCACTGCACTCGCAACTTTGGCAGGAGGCCGATATGCTCCCAGTTAAGAGGCATAATGAACTCGTCTTCAGGCAGTTACTGCTAAAATCGCAGAAATCACTCCTACTGGAGCCCAACTGTCTCCTAAGCACATCACGAGGTCATTCCTCAATTGCGTCGACGACATCGAACAATACGCCGACCAGACTTCGGACGCAACCGAGAGTGACCCTTGCGAAACTTCGTTCTGGATCTGTAGCAGGTTTAACTCCTACTTATCCAGAACAGACCCCGACATCTGTCTAATATAGATATGTCTTGCAGGCAGTGAGCCTCCGCATGACTCTGGCTTCCTCTTTGCAACCATTAACCCCACTCATCTAAAACCCTTTTCGCTTTGGTCCTACCCCGTTGAAATAATACGTTAGATGACATCGACGACAACTTGGCTAACCCTTGCCATCCTAACGGTCACTAAGTACCTATTATAACAACAACAACAACAAGTGAATAACTCTGCACTAATATTTGCTGTCCCAGAGGTTAAAAACTCGCAGTCGTCAAAATTCACTGTCCGGTCGAAATTTCCATGCCGATAATGAGAATAAGACCACCACTCATTCCGCGACAGTCGGGTCTACGTAACCCGAATTTCCCCCGAATTTCTTCAGGGATGTTTTTTTCCGCTGCGACAACAACGCGGTGTCTTAGACAAAATGCAACATATATTTAAACGAGCTGGAAGCTTTTTTGAAACCCTTTCCAGTCTATTTAGATCTATTTAGGGATTATGAAAATTGTCCTTGCATCCAAGTTATTTCGCTCAATATTATGTTGATTACATGAAAGAAAATTTACTATTTGAAAAAATAATAGTAATAAATTTCCTCTTTTGTATGATTTTCTTTTGCATTTTTAAATTAATTTTGGTTTTCGTTTTCATTTTCTGCATTCATATCTTATCTTCGTGCCGTGTCAGTCGGCTGCACAGGGAAGCTACATTCGTACAAAAATACCTGCATATTGATGTATGTACATTTGTATGTATGTATATGAGAAAATATCGTAAAATTTCAGTTGGTGACATTCGCCTGCTGCCGAAGCTACAGGTATTCGCGTTTTGCAGTTATTGGATATTTTTATTGCAAGCTCTGTCACTTCGCAGCCATTGTAATAATGACTGCCTCTTATCATCAAATCGCATCGCATCGCGTAATAATTTTCATTTCAGTTAAGTACATTGCTACAATATGAATATACTTTAATTGCTTTCAACCGAAACTTTTTCTCAATTCAGAGTTTCTTTGCAAAACCGGTAGGGGAGCTAAGGTATAGGAGCGCCTGTAATTTTTGTTTATGAAAAAATATTGCCATATTTCCTCGGGATATTTTGCTATTTCATAATATACAGTGACACATATACGTATAAACGCACTCTTAGTTTTAATTTTGCTAACTTCTCTCTTTCTTTTCATTGCACTAATTACAACAAATTCTCTCTCATATTGTTTGTTAAACTAACGGAAATTCGTATTGAGTGCAAATCCCCACTTTTGTTGTTGTTGTTATATTTAAATYGTTGCATTTTAAATCAAATAGCAAAAACAGGCACATATTCGTTTAAACGCATCAACTTAATTTTTAATAGGGCTACATTTATTTAATTTTTAATAATTTATTGGTCCTCCATTTTTATTTATAACTTCAAAAATACGGTTTGGCATCGAGTACACTAAATTTTTCAGCAGCGTGACAATGACTCGACCATCGCGCCATCTATCGTTGTAGCGTCGAATTTGATACAAATGGAACTATAAGGACGGTTTTGGAAAAAAATCAGTTTATTGTGAATTTAATTGGGACTATAACACAAAAATTAACTTGAAAAAATTCGACCGAATCACCCGTATATTAATTAATTATAGGTCAAAAGGTGCTATAGTCACCTGTTTGATCAAAACTCTTGGAGAAGCACTCTCCAAGGATGTTCGCTCTGAGATTATATGTAGCTTTTTGTTTTTTATACACTACACTAAAATACAGAAGCGTCGAACTTTGAAAACTATTGCAGAATACGCATAAAATACATTGACGTTGGGCATAATAAAATAAAATGGCGATTGTCACTCGAATTGCAACTTGCGCGTTGGTGTTGTAAGTGTTTTTCTTTTGGCTTGCCTCTTTAAAAATCGCCATGAGTGTAATTAATTTTGCATGAAGCTTGATTTCTTTGGTCTGCTGCGGCAGCATTTCATAAATTTCGTTTTTTTTTTAATAATTCCGACAGCACACTTAAAGATATACACATGAGCAAAAAACACGCGCTTAAATATTTGTGCAATTACGTATGTTTGTATGTAAGTATGTAATAATTTGTGTTTGGCTTAAATGATTTTTGTTGCATTTCTTTTTCATTAAAATTCTCAATTAGCCGCATTCACTTTTACTGGCAAAATTTTCTCTAAAAAACAAATAATTCATTTGTGTGCGCCACAAGAGTTGAAGGAACTCCCCCCTGAACTGCCATGATTAACCTCCTTCAGACCGGCTTAGTGGTGCATTGGCAACATCGCTTCCACCTTCTGACTGCCCGCCATTTCACCACACATTTCGATTAGCGAAGAAGAATTGCCTGCTGTCATCATCTATAAGTCAAACCACGTATGGCTTCTCGTAGGCTTTACGCTAATGAGGGTAGAATTAATAGAATTGTGCACTGCCCTCCTAAGCTATTGCACCCGTTGCAACAAGCACATACACTGAGCTGTGCGAAGCGAAGCTCGAGGCTTCTTTATTTCGTTTTCGAATTTTTCACACAGTTCAAATGAAAGTAAAAATGTCTGTCAAATAGCGAAATGGCGGTACAGTGCTAAATCGGCTTAGAGGTCTCGTTTCCATTTTTGTACATTTCATCGATTTATGCAGAAAAAATGTTGGTCAGTTACCGGCGTTCCGGCTCTCAGGCGGTTATGGAACAGAGTATGTACGCTCTTCAGGAGAGCTTAAGTTTACATTTAGGTACGCGAGAGGCTTATAATGTAAAAGTGGTATATAAATATAGAGTAGTCGAAAAAGTATTTTCGTGTTAGCAAATACCAAATATGTACCCTTTTTGTCGACCAACTTTGTTTTCCGTTGGAGACATTATTTTCATAGTCTTCTCTTGAAATCAAATTTACTCCATTAAGGGAGTTCTGAAACAAATCATAGTCCGATGGTGCAAGGTCAGACAATACATGTGAACTTTTTTTGTAGCCATGGTTCAAAACCGTTTGATTATGAATGTTCTATAGTGATGTGATGGTTAGTTATCGAAATTTCCAGAACGGAAGCGAGCGAACCATTATTGTGCTTCACGAATTTCATCCATTGGCTTGTGTGGCATTCTTTCCTTTTCAAAATATAGCAAACTTCTTCATTATTTTCAACCAGTTTTGAACAGCTGTAACTTTTTTTTTTTAACTTCACCGAATTTAATTAATTTTTTGGTTAAATAAAGATTAAAATCTCACCTTTCCAACACTATTTGGTATGACACAATGTGATTGGTAGCACTGGAGATATACAACTGCAAAGACCTATATTGACAAAATACGAAAAGAATTTTTCGACTACGCAATATTTTCCGAAAATTTGAAGTTGATCCGTTGAATAGTTTCGGAAATATGAGCGTATTAGTAAAATTTTTTAACTTAATGTAATTGGCTTCCAAACGCTCATTTTCTCACTCGTATCGCAGTTGTCAGACTCGGTCAGTTGACTTTTCATACGACCCTCATAAGATATATTTTTGAAGTAATGGTGGAAGGAAAAAGACTTTGAGCAACTCTGAAGTATAAAACGATCTTTTTAGGAGCAACCATCTTATCAAAATCCAAAATTTTGACTATGATCGTTCGATCATTACCTGCATTTAGCTAAAGTAATACTATTTTTTCCTTGTTTTCCAAGCTTCCTATAGTTTCAGAAAACCCGGTTATGGTGTATTCCTCATTGGGATGAGCTTGTAAGTCCGAAGTAATTTGCTTTTTTAAGGATCTCGTGTTTATATTCAAAACTTAACTATTCTATGAATGGTATCCGAAGATCTATTCTATCATCTATTCATATAGAGTTCCAATAATATCCAAATATATAGTTCGTGGCGTTATCACGAAGTATTTATTAATTTGGAAGTTATCCAGGTGGTTTATTTTAATTGCGCTGACAGTTTCTGCTGCGGAAAAAGGAGGTAGAAAAACGAAAACAAGCTGATATTTATGTGGGTCGTGAATATCATCGTTTATGACATCTTTATAAATTTCTATGAGCTCTTTTAATTGGCATATCCACAAGTTGACAAATGAAATGTATGTACATACATTTGCCGTATCACTTTGAACCGATGTGTGTTCCGCTGTTTAAGCATGGAAAATGCAACTGCAACATTACAACAACAACAGCGTGGAATTAACCATTCAGTCGCGTGATGAATGATTAAAGTTTATGCTCGTACAATAACTCGTTCATGGCTTTGTGCGGCGAACACACAAACCAAGGCACATGGAAGCTTAGTGACACTCTGGCTGCAGTAGAGGCTCCAGTGGGCCATGCCTCCACACGCACATGTACGTATACCGGGGTACCAAGTAGCTGTTGTTTTCCGAGAATTACTTGCGGTATGACACACTACAACTATGATAAAAAATATTAACAAATACAACTGTAACAATAAAGAAAATAATAAAAGCACTTACACATCATCTACCACTTGTAAAACCCTGGTGGAATATTGAGGTTTTCTTAAATTAATAAGGGTTTTTTCCATCCATTATTTGTTCATCAGATCCTCGAGAGGCAACATAGCTCTCGGCTGTAAGTGTTAGGCATTTCCTAGGTTCTCTAAACTAGTATACGATTAGCCCTAATTAAGTATTGCGAGAGGATATGCATCCGCCATACAAAAATTATATTTTTTTTTACCGTTAAGGAAACCATTAAATTCCACATCCAATTTGTTCTTAATTTTAGCTATCTCTACTGGGTATGTCTCAAGTGTGGGCTCTTTTGATCTATCGGAATGCAACGCCATGCAATTATTACTTCTCTTGTGGCACGCGTCCGCAGTTTCATCAGCATTCTGAAGAAATTCTTTGAGCGCGCTGTGAAAGTACAATAAACCGGCAATAAAACTTCATGTCACTAAATTCTAAAAGCTTGGAGCGTATCGCCGACGTGGTTGCAGGTGTTAAGAGCTAATATTATTGTTATTGTGTTTTGTTTTTGTAAATAATGCGGCTTTTTTGTAACAGAAATAAAAAGAAAAATTAATATTAATACTCTGTGTCGTTTTAAATGTGTCGCTTCTAATAATGTTGTCTATCACGACAATGATGAGAGCTTAAGAAAAGAAGTCCTAGCGTCCTTACCAGGAAGTCCATAATTTTCAAGGCGACTGTAATATAACACACTGGGATAAAGTGTTTTAAGATCAAAAAAGATCACCTTAAATTTTTGTAAGAACTCTGTTTTTCAAAGCGAGATTATTCCTCCTGAACTTTTCCGTCGAGAGTACCATTTTTTGGGTTTTCAGCATATAATACCTATTTGTAAGACTTGTGCAAACGTCGAAAAAAATATGACTATTTATATTTTATTGGTCCTTATTAAAGTAGGCTCCTAAAATATGACATTCCACTTTAGAATCGTTTTTATTTTAATGCGGCACTCAGAATTCCGATGCCTTTAAATATAAACCCATTCACTTCTCTGCCGCAATCATTCTGTCTTTCTTTATCTATAAATATCCCTTAATGCAGCAGCGTAAGGGCTACCACAAAAACAATGGCTTATCACATTGTGGCCCAAGACTCTTGCGAGCGTCTGCATACGTAAAATACCTTTAACATCGTTATTTGCTCTCTTACTTCTATGCCATACCGAAACAGTGCACGTCTTGCTTTGGAGCTCCGCTCTGTCTGAGTGACGGCACTATTGTTTCTAGTGCGCTTGTAGCTCAGCTTGGCTGGAAGACGTGCTCAGAGTCTAAATTTATTGTTTTTGGCTGTTTGCTAGTTTTCACTGCTCTTTCTTGCTTTCCTCATTTCACACTGTCTGCTTTGTCTTTGCCTTTGTTGGTGTTTTCTTTCTTCCGCTGGATATATATACATACATATGTGTGTGCGAGGTAAGCGTTTGTCCACTGGTGTGCTGTGGTAGACTCTGCTTGGAGGTACACGCAAGCACGATTGTGTGACTGTTAGCATTACTCAGGCTTTTTGTTGTTGACTTGGAATTTAGTTGGTCTCGTGAAGCGTTCGAAGCCGGTCGTCGGTTGGCGGCACTTGCAGCGTACATATTGGGCTTTCATTCGGTACGAAATCTTGAAACATTGCAGCCACATATCGGCTGGACGCTCGCTTCGCGGTTAATGTTTGTAGTGCGAGCGCAGTTGTTGTTGCCGTCATCTTCGTCGTCGTGAAAGTTGTGTCTACTATTTACTTTTATTATTTGGTGGTGTTGTTGCTATCTGCAAGAAATTATTCACGAAAGCGACACACATGCATATGTGTAGTTGTTGTCATTCTACGCCTCCTTAAGCGCTCCTGATGACGCATAGCGCCGTACGGTCGTAAACTCTTAATAGAATACCTTAAAAATCGACGCGAACACACGTACAACTACATGCGTGCATCCGCACCAATACAAACGCAAGTGCTGCGCGCATTCTGCATTACGGCCCACGGTGAAGTGTGTCACTTGTGAAGCAATGAAAAGTACGAAAATGCATTTGATTCGGAGAGCGGCGAACGCGAGCTCCTATCGGGAAATAAAAATGCGCAAAGTTCATGGTCAACTGTTGTCACAGAACGCGTCTACGCGCCGCTACAGCGGCAGCCGTGTTGGCACACGCCCACGCGTGCAATTTCGTGATTGAGCCGAATCGTGTTCATAATATTTTCGACTAGTGCAACGAGTCCACCACTTTGAGGAAAAGTTTCGCTTTATTAAGCGCTGTGCGATAGTGATGAAAAACTCGTTCGCGGCCGCAGAGCGCAAAAAAGATAAAAAGTAAGCGCCATTTATAGATTAAGCAAAATGCACACCCATCGTTTTTCGCCTTCCTTTTCGGCTTTATTGCTTGTTTATTGCTTTGGACTGTCAAATATTTACGAATAATCAATTCACGTGTAAATGTGTGTATGTGAGTGTGTGTGTAGTGTTTGACAGTGTATACATATTTTGGTCTTAAATTTATTCTCTGCCGATCCGGACACCTTGCATGCCAACGTGCAAAATAAGCTCATCGCAAGTAGGCAATGGGCGCACACTTACATACACACGTATCCACTACATGCGTATTACATACGACATGCCAACAACAACTGGCGCAGTGGAATTGGGCACATTCTCGGAATATTTAGATCGTTGCTTGCACTTTTCACCGCGCTTTGGCTTGCGCTTGATAGATAACACCTCTTGCACTCAAATAAGTTTGCTTGTCACACATTTCCATGACATATGCACCTACTTTAAATATACATATGTATGTGTGTTGGAGAAAGCCAAGAAGATTTTTATTGTTGCTTGGTAGTTTCTGCTATCTAAATATCCAGGTGTTAACAGTGTATTTGAATCTCCATTCCCACGACTGTCGGACCTAAATAACCGGAACGGATCCGATTTTTTATCCGACGGAAGAGTCCTATATTGCGAAGAACATCCTCTTTCTTTACTCACGTAAAGCACATTGCTTTAAAAACATTAAATAACGTGAAACGATTGACATGCACATTGAGTTAAACAAGTTTATACCATGTGAACAAGTGTGACCTTTTCTCTCAAAAACTGGTAACATAGTCTCATCAGATGTTGTCATAGCAGGATGGGAATAATGAGTGACTTAAAGAGTTTGGTTTTTGTACGTAGAGGGAGGATTTGACTTCTCAATTGCCTACTCAGTCCAAAGTTGCACCTGTTGGCAAGAATTATTCTGCATTGGTGGTGTTAATACTGGTTCTAAGATAGACGAAATTATCTTCGACTTCGGAGTTATGACGGGCAATAGTGACGTGGGAGCCTTGGGAGTGCGATAACTGTCTAATTGATGACAGGAGATTTTCGTCTTGCCTTCGTTCACTGCCTGATCCATTTGCTTTGCTTCCTTTTTGTTTTTTGTGAAAGCTCTTATAGAAGATTGTATCAAGTCGATTAAGATCTGCAGCTCGAATTATTTTTTCAGCAGCAAATTGAAGAAGTCGCACGACAGGGAATCGCCTTTTCTAAAACCATGTTTGATATCAAACGGTTCGGAGTGGCGCTTCCCGATCCCAATGGAGCTTTTAGTGCTGCTCAACGTCAGTTTACTCAGTCGTATAAGTTTTACGGTGATCTAGTCATCGATCATCATATTCTTTGGACGATTAGAATTTAAGTGTGCCCTGCCCAATCTACAAAAAGGGAGACACAATCTGCGTACACTACCGTGGGATAAGCTTCCTCAACATCGTGTATAAGGTTATATCGAGTGTATTGTATGAAAGATTAAAACCCCCGTCAACAAACTGATTGGRCCTTATTAGTGTGGCTTTAGACCTGGAAAATTAACAACCGACCAGATATTCACCATGCCCCAAATATTGGAAAAGAGCCGTGAAACGAGAATCGTCACACCATCTCGTTGTCGATTCTAGAGATGCTTTTGACAGCGAAAATAGAAATTGAAGAGGTTCCCATAAGAATTGCAATGCTACGAGTATTATTTCGTCGTCAAAGTCGATAAATTATCTGCAGACATTTATATTACTTTTGTGTACACCAGATTTACTGTTTCGCTTGAAACAACTGAATTACGAGCTTGCAAGTGCATTAACGTTGGGCAACATTTTCCCATCCATATTGACCAACATTCTACTCTGCTTACCTATTCTCCTCCGAAAAGATTCCATCACATGTAACAATGCTCATCAAACGCTTCAGGCGTCTCAAAAAACCAGCGTTCGTCTCATATGAACGTTGCAACACAACCTACAGCCGGTGGAAGAAGCGAATAAAAAGAAACAACAACAACAACTTGAAATCAGTAAACAAAAACTTAATTTATGCAACATTATATGATAACTTGTATACTGTTACCGTTACGTTAACGTTCTCTACTAACTCACTGTTACGGTTAGAGTTAGTGCGAACAGGTTGCTGTTAATAGTTTGAGGCGACTTTTTTTTGTTGTTGGGAAATTTTGTGACACATTTTGAGATTATAAAATTTTTGACCCTTCGCTTGAAACGGACTACATACAATTCCATAAAGATATGGAGTGAAAACTCGTAAGCCTTTTGTAATATATTTCTTTGTGATTTTCTGTTTTTGTTGTACAAGCACCAATGACTATTAACTGTTGTTTCAGACTGTTATGAAATTTGCATATGAATTAGTAGTGTTTTTTTTAGTATTTTCAGTTTGATTTCATTTGGCTGAGTAAATTATAATAAACAATATTAGAAGAGCAAGCTTTATTGCAGCTTAATGTAAAAAAAATTTTTCGACTAACGTACATGAAGCAAAAGTAGATACTTCGATTAAAACTCAACGTGAAATAGAAAACTAGGCACAAACCGTTATTAAATAGGTAGGTATCACATTATTGTCGTCAGTCCTTTTGTCACCCAACAATTGCTCGTTTGTCGGACCTCTATAGGATATAGCTGCCACACAAACTATCCGATCAAAATAAAGTCCTTGTATGAAAAACTCTTTTATTTGACAAGCTATCTTCACAACACATGGAGTATTGCCCAGATCGGACAACTATGGCTTACAGCTGCAAAACAAACTGACCACTTAAAACCAAGATAATGATATTTTTATATAATTTAATGCTATAGGAAATGCGCCTGTGAAGGGTATCATAGCAGCCAAAACTAATTTTTTTTGTTTTGTTTTTTATCTTTGAAATTCAGCTTAATAATCATTGTTATTTACTTACTAAAAATACAATTTTCTTGTTTTCTTTCAGGTTTGTATTTTGGTGTTCTCAAGAGATGAAAAATGTGACAATGGTCTTCTGTGTACTAACAACCTTCTGTTTTTCCAAAGCCAGTGGATAAATAGTGCAATAAGTAAAAAGATAGTTAAAAAGTGCTTGCGATCTATGCATTGTGACCAACTATGGTTCTCAGCCGAATAATTCCTCGAGAGTGTAATGAGTTGCATGGACTCTTTTCGCATATTCGGGACTTGCCTGTTTATGTGTGTTAAGATTAGACTCCATGTGTAGAAAGACCATCTTATTTTTAATACGACAAAAATTATAGACATTATTAGATGTATATTATTCAATGCGCTCGATATTTGTCGCGTTTGATTTTTATTATAATATTTCTATTTTAATCACGTCCACATGTTCGCCTTTCCAATGTGTCTTTTTCTTGTTATTATTTGTATTTATTTTCTTGTTTTCGGCTGGTGAATTCGCCAATTTGTCCGCGAAGTGCTCGTATAGCTTTAAGACTCAATGTCGCCCGAAAATGTTTTCCTACCAAATCGACACTTTACGAACGTCAATAGATTTGTTTATGTTTTATTTTCCTTAATTTCGCCTTTTCTGCGCTGTTAAATTCGTCAATTGGGTTTTTCTCAATATTTTTGTTTTCTTTTTTCCCTTCCCATTTGTTGTTCGTACTTTCGCCAACGAATTTCAATATTTCAGTACATTCGCGTATTATTTTGGGTGTCTGCCCACGCCATTATTACAATTTGCGCTTCGTAAGCGTTTTCACACTTCGTTTTGTGTGTTTTTTCGAAGCTGGCGGAATCATTGTTGCGCGTAATTTCCCATTTAGTATTTGCTTTGGACAATTCTTATTACAACTTTATGGTTAAATAAAAATAATGAAGCGTTCAAATACGTCATTTGTTGTAGTTTTAAATCTTAGCACGTACATTACTGTACAGTTTGTTAATTTGTGGCGACAACAACACTTGCGATTGGCGAAAATTCGCGTTGCGGAAGACGTTGAAAAACATCAAGTGGTCAGTGTATATAATTTACGCACAAACCTACTGGCGTATACATAGAAATGTGAGAAGTTGAAAAAATTACTATCAGTGCTGGACAGTCAAGTCAAGTCAAATTATGTTTTTTATGTAAAATTTATTTATTCCGTTTAGAAATATAAAACATTTACTAGCCAATACTAAAAATATAAAATATCCTCCAAAGCTATAGTTAAACCATACAATTATGTCCAAAGTGCTGTGTTTATTACGTTTAAAGCTAAAAAATAATTTTTACAATACCAATTGCTGTGATTAAATTGGAATTATGACGTCCATTACAATGAATATGGTTTTCTTAAAGGATTTACGAACGCGCATCAGAGGATATATACACGTACGTACAGATATTAATACAACTACTACTACTATTTTTAGGTTATTTCGTATATGAAAAAATAATTTTTTACAACATTTTCGAAAACTGCACATATTTTTGCTTTCTCACTCTTTTTTTTGGAATAATTCTTTGTGAGGCACCAATATATGCCTAATCTAATATTGGAAAGAGTGTTGTATTAGTAAAAATACGAAAGTGTATTGAATGGTTTCAGATTTTAATGGAACTTCTAGATCTTATTCAACGATCAAAATGGCTGAAAATGGATTAGAGAATACTTTGCATTTGGATTTGGAATAAAGCCCATTGTTGAAATATCAGGCATTAAAATAAAATGACAGTATGACACTAGACTGCAAAAACTCGAAAGGCAGGAAGGTATAGATTGATTGTCCATTAGTTTCGATATTCTTGGCCAAGATCTCCGTATTTGAGTTATGCCTTTGTTAAATTCTATGGAAATCTATTTCATGGTACGAATATGCTTGAAGATGCCATCTCGCCTGTGTACAGCTATCGCAATACACAATATAAGCGATGAACCGGGACGTGAGATCATTAAGTTTAAATAATTTTGAAGATTTTTGATAACTTCCGGTTATCATAAGTGCAATTAGTAAGTCGTATGGTGAGCATTAACACTTGGAACAGCACCTCTTTCTTTAGATACCGAACCTTTTCTGTAATAAAATTAATAGGAAACCTGTTTGGTTTAATTTTTTTTTTCATAGTCCAAATTGTGCAATAATAATAACGGTCACGCGTAATAATGTGCCACAGCTGTTATTGCAACCGTGTATAAAAACATGTGTCCAGACATATGTTGTATTGTGGATTGCCACATCCGTTAATGTTGTTTTTGTTACCCGTCGTAAAAAGTGAAATCAAAAGCAATATTTCGTTTTATTGCTGTCGTTTTCTTTGCAAACATGAAAAAATGTTTTAGACTTCGAAAAGTTTGGACAAAAATATTTCTATATGCACTATATGTACATATATGGTATGTATGTAATTTATTAATTTTAAATGAAAATTTGTAAGGAATCATAGTCATTTGAAAATGTTTATACCGTTGCCGCATACTCATACATTTATACATATGTACTATATGCACGTAGACACCACTTATTGGAGTAGCAGCTCGGTGGAGCCCCCAGCGAAGGTGTTAACGACAGTTATTTGTTACGCCAATGTTACACCTAAAATGAACCACCCTAATGCATATGTACAAATTCATATATACCTATTCACATTTCTAGACACGTGTTTAATCAACATTTCGCTTCAAAAAAAGTCTTATCTTCTGGAATAAGCAATTGTAGAAAAATTAATACGAAAGTAACAAGCAAAATGATGAAAAAATTACTTGAATGCATGTACACAGATACATATGTACATACATAAATGCTCGTACATTGTATGTATGTGTTGAGGAAAAGCGCGCACTGCATCAGGCACGCTTTTGTGTGTGCGTGTGTGTCATCATCGCATTTGCATAAGTTTCTGCGCATGAGTGGGAATTTATCACAACACTTCCTCCAAAAGCTGATAGCGGGTAATACAGAGCTGCATTCATGTACCCCATGAATGTACATATGCATATATGTATGTATATACAGAGTGTTTGAGTCATGTAATGCGGATGGTACACAGTGGAAGCTATAAAAGTGGCGGCAGCCGCATCGGAGAGCTTAGAAGCACTGCGCCAACATCTCTAGTTTACAAAGTGTAAATATGTGAATGCATTGGTATTAGGGTTGTACTTATTTGTAGACAGAATTAAGATTTGTAAAACATAATCGAAAACTACACAAAATTAATTCTATTTTATGAGAAGCATGGTTGCAAATAATCCATTAAAAATAATTGAATTAACATTTGAATTAAATTTGTTTTAATTTTTTAATGCCAAATATGGGATTGACAAATGAAAAAAACTTAAACGACACAAACCTTATTGAACAAATTGGATTATGTATGGAACTCGATTTCTTTTGCATGTCTGCCACAGGCACGCTTGCAGAAGTCCAGAAGCTGAATCCATTTTCCGACGGGTTTCAAGCATAAATCGGCTTCACCAAACTTGGTTTTGAATAAATCGATTGTGAAATTCGCTGTGTGGCTTGAGGAGCGGTAGCGATTCCCATTCACAGTCCCATGCCGGTCTTGATCATAACGAAAGAAGTACGCTGCGTGCCTATAAACAGCACCAAAYCGTAATTTTTTTGGGATGCAATGGTGACTCATGGAGTACGTTTGGATTAAAGCATATTGTGTTTATTTACTAAGCCGTTCAGCCAGAAATGAGCCTCATCGGTCAAGATTATTTTTCGATGAAAATCCGGATAATGTTGCTCAGTCCAATTCATGAACATCGACGATTCCGGTGTTCAAGCGGCTTCAGTTCTTACGTCAATTTCACATTGTAAGAATGGAGGACGAGATMTTTTTCCCAAATTCGTCACTAAGATGCCCAACGCTTGAAAACGACATGTGAGAKACTGATTTGGATCTTCCTCAATTGATACGTTAGCGGCAGCAATATCGCCGATACTATAATCACTTCTTTGCCTCACTAGCACGGGAATATTTTGTACTATGCCTTTGGATTCAAAATTTTCCACTATACGCTGCTGATCTGACAGGACGATTACGACGACCATAAATAGGATGTAGTGCTCTTTAGGTTCGGGCCACTGACTCCGAATTTCGGTAATAAATTTTAATAGTTTTGATTCGTTGTTGGATCGTATATCTTTACATGATAAAATGGCAAACCTTACTAAAGAAAAGTGTCGCTATCGGTCTACCTTTGTAGCGTACCTATTGAAAACCCCTTTAGTAATAATGTAAAAAAATAAAATAAAAATGTTTCTGTTGTTTGAATAATAGCAAAAATRTTTAATTAATATTTCTTTAAAAATACATTTATTGATTTCATCTAGTTTTTTGTTTATGTTTTTCGAAGAGCTTAATATTTAAGGATTACCCTATTATAAGTATGTATTAAAGAGCGCATACATATAAAAAACTACCATATGACGCTTCGCAGTGCTTTCAACTATTGTTACATGCAATAATCGAGCTACTGCAATTTCGTTTATAACCTTACCTATCGTTTTTGCATGTATCTTTCTTCTATTATAATTATTATTCTGTGTGTATGCGGGCTTTCATTTGGGCGAATAATGATTATAATTATTTGGTTTATGGGAGATTTTTCTRATGATTTCAGCAAAAATTTATATAATAGCATATTCTCAGAAGCAATTGACATACTAAACATTGATTAAATTAGTCACTTGCCATTTCATAATGTCATTATACATACGCACAGTCACAAAAATACCACAGACCCTCCGAGTATGTGGTTTCACACATTATTTTTATTTAATTTTCCAAACTTATATACCTTTAATAATTTCCTGTTTCCCATACAATTACATGACGGCTTTGTTGTTGTTGTAAATGAACTGAACAATAACTAGCTTTGCTATATTGCAATGAATTGGGTGCAGTGCAAGAAATCGTCAGCAGTTTTCCCCTGCAAGTGCAGTAATTGTTGCCAAATTCAGACTAAAGTACCCCGCATAAACATACATATATACGCGGAGTAATCCCATTACATCAGCCATTACAAACAAATTTTCACTTATAAGCATATTTACCTCTCTAATAAGAGCACTGACTGCACTGTCGTTGTGGCGTCTCGGCTCATATTTCTTGGTGCCTCTTGTTTTCATTCATCTGTTTTGGTGCATCGAAATTAACCTAAATTGTGACAGCGGCAATTGCACCACGWCGGGTAAATATTAAATTTCTCACAACAACGTTAAACACTCTTTTGTTTCGCCTCTTAAAGCTTGGCTGATTGATTGCTTAAGACGCGGTTGTAGACTAGAAGATTACATACTTATGCGTTTAACCCAATTGAAGCACTCGTTTAATTTGCAACTGTGCAGGTGCATTACTGTAGTACAGGGAGATACAGAAGCAACAAAAGCTTTCTTCTCAAATGTTGATAAATGGCCCTGATGCGGTGGGAGAGTTTGGAACGGTATAATACTAAAGTACTAAAACGTCGAGCGTCGTTGGGGTTAACCCCACGAATGTTGAAGAAATGTTGAAGGAGCTTGGGGTCGCCTAAATATATTTATGAATCTGAAATATGTTTTAGYTTAGTTCCAATTTCGAATTTTCACATATTTTAATAGGCTCCTGAGCCAAAGCAAGCATACCAAAGCTTAATTAAACTTTCTATATTTTTGTTACAAGCCTCGGCTGGAATGTCCAAATGTGTTAAGCCGTTCAGTTAGAGATTTTGAATTCTTATGCTGTCTCTCTGACGGAAACGTGACGATTTTCAAGTATTATTTCTTTAACTTTTTTATGTTATCCTCATTAACTAACAGAGTTGGATAGACGACTTCCATTTGGCAAATTTTCGATGTTTCACGACCTTCACTGAATGCTTAGTGCACCTCAAATACTTGTGTTCCTGATAGAACATACTTCCCAAAACACTTCTGCAATATCTATTCCGTAGCCGAGATTCCGTTGAAAACAGAAAATTACAAGCGAACTCGCTCAATTTTTTCGTGCGATAAAAGTCGACAAACCTTAGAAGTCGTAAACAAACAGTTGCAAACATGGAAACAAAAAGGTTTTCCCAAGGTTTTCTAGGCATATTTTTTATTTATTCATATGCGCGCACAGTTTATWTGGAGCAGTCCGGGTCCATGTTGATCAGTTGGCAAAGATTCTAACATATAAACCGAGCTCAGTCAATGTGCTTCTTTGGATAATGTTTTTAAAATTAGTACGGAGCCTACAAGTTTTCAAGTTTGAGTTATACTGAATTTCTGTTATGCTTTCACAGAGTTACACCAATCGAAATTCTTGCCAAAACTTTTTATGCTTCCATTAATACGATGAACCTCTAATGAGCTTATTTATTGATTATCCAACTGATTTTTATCCCGAACTAGTACATCAATGTATTTATTTGTATAAAAAATAATGAAGAACTCCTCGTTTCACTAGCCAAACTTTAATCACTCTAATAAGCACGTCTGAAGACCAGAGCAAGGAGGCATATTTATGCGGAATTTCGTTTATTTATATAAACATATTTATATGTATATTTACAGCTGTGTTCATGCAAATAGTAGTTCTGGCGGGTTCTAACTATGAAACAAAACAAAATCAAGTTAATAATACAATCCACCAATGCAATAACATTCAAAAGCAATTTTCAGCTACTTCATTTTTCAATATGTACATATTTGTTACTTTTAGCGAAAATAGTAGTGCCTACTTTGTTGAAGGAAAAACAGAAAAATTTCCAGTTAACAATTAAAATTGCATATAGTAAATGTTTTCGATTGACTAATAATTGTTCTAAAGTCTTGTTTTTTATAATACATCTTTACACCCACGTTCCATACAGTCTATTAGATCCAAGCATCTATGGGATTTGAGCCCACGGCTCCTTGACTGCTAGCAAAACTTTTGTACTACTTGATGGATTTGCTGTTGCTGCAACTCGTTTAATCTATCCCCAATAATTTTTCAATCGGGTTCAAGTCTAGTTATTGCGCTGGTCAGGACGTKGCCTAGATCCTTTCTGAACCAAACCCCTTCTTAGTGTATTAGTAGGTTTTGGACTGCCCAAACCTCTTTTCATTGGCATCTCCTAATTGGCAAATGGTAGCATAATATCTTTTGACACGTACTATGATGACATTGATCAAATGTATAGAGCCGACACCGTGGTAAGAAAATCTAGCCCCACCACAATGTTCAAACCACCATGTTTAAAAGTTTTGGAAGTGTACCTGGAATGATATTATGTGCTTGGTTGTGGGCGGAAGCAAACTTGCTTTCATTATGAAATGTCCTTTTGTAAACTTTATTCTTATAACTARTCACATGTTTCTTCGTCAAAATAGGTACTTTCCGGGGATCCTTTATCTTGAAATTGTTTTCTTGTRGTCGTCGTCATTGGATATCAATGTGGAGCTTTATGCCCCTATAGTTTTGATTCCATGTAGGTTCTGTCGTGTTTATTGAGCTTCATTACCAATTCATGCTTGTTGATGAAACAATGTCTTATTCCCATTAAAAAGGAAAAATCACTGGGATTTCATAAGACTTTTATCAGAAAATTTTAAATTCCTTAAACTTACACTTGCTTTTCATTATTTGATTTATCACTCCCTAACGACATTCGCTACTATTTTATTGAACAGCTTGTTTTTGTAGAAATTACAAAAATGCGTCATAAAAGGACAGCGTAGGCAAAAACAATATGATTTTTTCGTTTCAATATTAGAGTCGAGTGTCGATTCTACTAAAATAATCACGTTTGTTGACTAGACAAGACAGAATATGTTAGAAAACATCTTTAAATATAAGAATGCGTTGCACTACTATTTTCATGAACACAACTGTATATAACCTGCCTGTGTAGTTATGAAAGTATCCTGCTAAGTGGGTGGTTTTTTGCACTGATTGTGTCAGTTTGCGTTTTCCTCACATGACGACTTTCACYCAGTCCACCGGTGTAAACGCAAAGATTCCCCATAAGAAAAAAAAATCATATATTCGAGTCAAAAAAAAAAAGAATCCAATAACTTAAAGTGAGCTGTGAATCCAAAGATGTTCACCCACAACTCATTCACAAAAGTTCAGTTGTACTAATTTATGTTTATTGTTATGATTGGAAARATCTCAGGCAATTTCAATTTAAAATACTAAAAACCGAACAAAGTTTTTGAGATATGAGTATCAATAACAAAGATGACTAATTTTATATATTCTGTGCCCAACAGAAGTTTATTTTTTGCCTGACAATGAGAAAATTTTCTTCCCAGCTAATTTATGTCTCCCATGAATTGTTGGAATTCTACTACATTTTAGTTCTATTATAATAAAATTGGTTTGGGATCCTGTCTTCGCCTATTTTTTCATAAATTTTCCTGCAGGGCAGGTACAAGTATTCCACTTATGATTGTGCCAATGTGTGCGCAGTTGTAAATTTTCCTTTCCTCMACATTAACGAGAAGGTGTTTGCCTGACGCTAATGGCGATTTTATATTTTATATGCGAACTAACGGCAGTTAGAATGTCGTTCAAAGGAAACGATTGACASAGCGCGCACAGTCATATGGAGATTCACTGGCATATCGGACGTATCGCTGCACTTCGCGCCGTCAGAAGTATCATTTGATACCTGTGAGCGGGCAACAGTCAGCAAATACTACAAATACCATTTTAGACAGCAATGGTAGGCTTAATTAATAAGCAAATAAAAATATATCAAACTTAATGCGAGTTAAATTATTTGTGCTGCCGGAAAGTGCGAAAAAGTTGAATATTTTCATTTGTCGTGTTGTTGGCGCCGTCGCTGTATGCCCGCTGACGGCAAATAGAGATCTTGATTTATTTGCTATTGTTGTTGCGCTGTCTTATCGCTTCACCATTGCTTATATATACATATATGGATAGTAAATGAAATATTTACCTAAATGCGATTACAATAAATGAAAGTATTGTGCAAGTGGAAAAATATGAATAAACGAAAAAACACGTCGAACAGTGGAAAAACAAAAATGCAAAATATTATCTCAAACGTTTCAAGTGAACAAAATACACGGACTGGCGCAAGACAGCGATGAGACGCCGCGAGAGAGGAGGTTTTTCGCGCTTCGTAATCTGAATACTACGATTACGATAACGATTTTTTGTTTGCGGTTTGTCGGTCGCCGCGTTTTGGTTAATTGAATTTGCTGCGCCTACACTATCGASCGAGAATTGTGGTAATACGGACACGCCGTTAAACGGARTCTCGTAGTGTCGCCGCGTAGTGCCAAGTGTTGTTTACTACTTTGACAGTTGGCTAGTGGCATCGTGGCGTCCAGTTTTCAGTGTGTAACCGGGAGGCGCAGTGAAGCGGTTCGCAAAGGTTTTGTCGGCCTCGCGCTCTTGGACGTGTCGCGAGCGCTAATGATAAGCGCAAATACAGTGATAAATGTAATTAAATAGAATGATTAGAAATCTATAGATAGTTCGAGGTGTCGGTGGCAGTGAAACTAATTAAACAATTGTGTATAATTCAACGTAATGCGTTTTAAAATATTTATGTGTAAAATGTCACTACCGGCTCAATAATTAGTTGCCTGCGACCTGCTAACGGTCTATGAGTACACTTAGAGCGTGTGTGTTTTAATTATGTCAAGTCTTCATTGATTATTTTATAAATACWCATTTTAGTCGATGTTTTATAAATAACTGTAACCAACAACAACACACTTGAGCACAAAACGCAAAAACTGCTAACTACACACATAGAGCTGGCTGCCAACAAATCTTGCTTCCGCCCTTGTTGGCGTCCCTTCCGGTTTGACAGCAGAGCCAAGTGCTCAATAGGGCGGTGCGGTGGCGTGAGTGTGCACAAAATGTTTGTGAGTACGCTTGACAGGCCACTGAAGCCGCGTCCATCCAGGGCCCTCCGCCCCTCCATCATCCGCACCTTGTTGGATCGACCTGCTATCCTTTGCTTTAAATTACTGTCGGAAATTTAATTGTTGAGCCCATGATGATGATGCTGATGCCGGTTTCCCTGCATTATCAATCGCCTTTGTTGTGAGAAATCGAATATTGTCGGGAAAGTGTTGTGGGCGCGTTGCCCGATTGTATATGAAAGTAGTGTKCAAACACACACATGCATACCTTCATAATCATCGCAAYATAATTAAATTGGAAATGAAAAAATAAGCTGATATTTGTATGTGCGTATATGCGAATTCCTTTGTCAGTGCCAGAGTATCAGTGTTAAAGCTATGAGTAACACTTTTTCATGTTGTTTCGCTTTATGAGCGTTTCGTAGTCGAAAGTAATAAAGAGTGACTAGCTTTATCGGGCTTAGATATACTTGGGTGTGTTTTCAAGTACAAGCATACATATTTGAATAAGCACTAATTTATTTGTATTCCGCTAGATAAATATCTTGTGACAATTGCTTTCTTCGTGTGCTGAGCACCGTTACTGATGAATATGCAACAAGTGGCTAAATTTCGTGCGTACTCAACCAAATAATTAGTTTACCAGGCTCTGATGTCAGTTTTTTTTTGGTGGAATWTGAGCATCGCTTCAAATAGTCTTTCATTTTAGGCTAAAGCATTGTCGGGCGTCGGCAAACACGCATAGCATTTTTAAATAGATTATGTGCTTTTTTAATGACTATTGTGCTCCATAATATTAGCCTTCGKCATGTTGATAAAATATAATAAACATGAATTATTTATAAATGCGGATAGCTCTTGTTGTCATATTAACTCTAATTAGAACTTCTATGCAGTTTCCTCAGGGTAACAAAAAATTGTGTTTTTTGCAAAAATTGGAAGCAGTTAKATTTAAATATAAACAAGAAAGAACGTTAACTTCGGTTGCACCGAAACTACTATACCACGTTGTTAAATAGACTTTGCAGTTAGATAATTAAGATAAAACCCAATTTTATGATTCAAAATACACTTTATTATTCAGTATAATCTCCCCGATTATTAATACACTTGCTCCAACTTTCCTCCAATTTGTGGGTCCCATCCCTGAAGTGAGAATCCGGAAGGTCTGCAAAAGCAACAGGCCCAGAAGGCTGAAATAATTGTTTCACCAGTTTGCAAGTAATCCACAAACAAAATTCCTTTCGCATCCCAAAAAACTGATGCCATAACCTTCTTGGCCGATTTCCGGACACGAACTCGTTTCGAAGCCGAACAACCAGGTTTACACCACTCTTTCGTCTCTTGTTTTAATTCAGGATCACGATTATARATCCAAGTCTCATTCATAGTGATGAAACGACGCACAAAATCCACTTTATCCTTTTTAAAATGGTCCAAATGTTGCTGAGAAAGTCGCATTCGGATGAGTTAGCAGAGTTTTTGTTCCACTGTTAGCTATGCGGAACCCATTGTGCACACAGCTTTCTAAAACCCAAAATTTCACTTMAAATATAGCTCACACTGCCAAATGACTTCACATGGAACGTCTTCAAGGCTTGTACGACCACGTTTAAATTCAGCAACCCATCTTTTTACTGTTCTAATTGTAGGTGAACAATCATTGCACACTTTTAACATTCGTTCGTGAATTTCTTTTGGTGCTACACCATGCTAAAGTAAAAATTTTATCACTACATGATATTCAATTATTATTATCAAACTTACTGAACAACAACATTGCTCGAATATCGGATCGTTAGCTATATCCTATAGTGGTTTGATAGCGGCGTTTGGATTAAATGAGTTGTTTCTTAAGGAGAAAAAGASGGGTGCAGAATTTTAGATGGATAACTCCAAAACTGACGGACTAGTTATCGTACATACAGACAGGCCGGCGGACGGACGGACGGACATGGCTACATCGACTCAGCTCATCACACTGATCATTTATACAAGTATATAGTTTTTTTTATAGGCTCTCCGACGTTTGCTTCTTACAAACTTCGTGACAACTTAATATACCCTKTTAAGGCTTTTAAGGGTATAAAAACATAAGGACGACGTATCTACATACATATGCAATATACATAAGTATAGAGATAAAGAGGCTTTGTACTTGWTTGTACATATGTACATACATACATATATGTAGATGCAATTTTTCACACCGTAAAACCGTATCTTATCGGACGCGCCTTTCCGGGGGAATGTTGCCGWTCGGGTTTCTATTTTTTTGTTATTTATTTTGTCCGACATTTTCAAGGGAATTAGTTTGCACGAAGAATTAGTTGTATGACTCACTGTAACTATTCTTGCCATAAATAGAAATTTTGTGCTATTTGTTCGTTTGAATTACTTAAAAATACAAAGATGTATTGTATCGTATGTGCTTTCTTACGGAAAGGAAATTTTAAATGTTTCTATTGGGGATATTTTTGAGTCATGTGTTGCTTGCCTTACTTTCTTCAGCCATAGTTAACCAGTTGACAAAAGCTGCGAAATATTTTAATTAATCATTAATTAAACCCAATTGAGTCTACCTTTTTCGCGGAAAGCATACTTACACACACATGAAAGGATAGAAATGCGCATGTAACATATATACTTTTATAAACATACATATATGAATAAGCATTCATACCAGGTATCTATGTATGTATGTATGTATGGGCGAATTTTACACATAAACACCATTGAACTCGCCTCAATTCGCCGAGATGAAATTGGTGCGCACCCAGTAACAACAACAATTCAACAAATTAAATTGTCAAGAGAATTAATTAATTCGAAGAACAATGGAGTGAGAAGAAAAGCAAAAAAAGACGACAAAATATAAGAGAAATTTCGAATAGTTTAGAAAGTGAAATCAAAATCAAAAGAATGCTAATAAAAATGTACACGTAGACCTACTTATGTACATGCATACATACATACACGTGCACAGGTATTCATATTAAAACGAAATTGCGTTGATAGTGACGCCGCACGAATGTCATAGAAAGGGAAACGCAATAATAATTGAAATGAAGTCTTAGCGCCATAAATTGAGAGTGAAAAGGTTCCATTTATAAATCGAAGCTTTGTCCACAAATGTTGGCWGCGCATGTTTACATTTACATACATGTACATTCTATGGAATATTTGCAACTATAACTGTGTACATATGTAAATATATATATACATATRTGCATATGTTTAGTGGGACACTGAGGTAAACATGTTAGCCGACGTTTTACACGATTCACGGTCGACCGTTTGCTTCCATGCAAAACTAAGGTGGCACACCTGTCAACATACATATGTATGCAGTGTCGAACAATAAGGATGACATGTGCCTCARGGGTGTAAATCATGTTGTGAATGGCGAAATATCTGCATTAGAAAGTTATTGTTTACCTCAAATTAGAAACAGACAGAATGGAAAATCCCAAAAAGCGAAATTTATAGGCGAAACGAGTATTGAGCGGTCCCAAACGCGCTTTGATGGAAAAATATATACAATTATTTAGTTTTTAATTAAACTTTTGATTATAAATATGTATGTAGGTGAAATCTAACATTTCAATACTATAAATTTTGGTTTTCGATAATTAAAGTCAATTCCATGCAAAGACCCTACATAACGGTAGTTGCGGTATTCTATTCGAGAAAGTGTTTATTTTATTTTTAGAAATTCATAAATATCTGGCTATTTGTTCTACATAATTTTACAAATTCCAAGGGGAAATCGTTTTTGCTATTTTCTATATCCATATACAATATTTCTAACTACAAACTTATGCATACACAGTTGCTGAAAGTTGTATTTGATAAGATATCGGGTTCACCAGATAACAGACCCTTATTGACTTTAAAAAACGTAACTTAAGTCGCGTTGACTTACATAGCAGCCGCAATAAATGCCACTTCTGCCAAGATAGGCGATTCGATTTCGAAAAAATTGTCTCCTTCGTCTCGTTTTGTAAAATTAAGACTGAATTTATAGTCGTATAGGTTGTGCATTGTAATATTTTAAGCGGCTKAGAAAGCTTTAGAAATTTTTCCACTTTGGGTGTTTCCACAAAGAAAATTGCAGCTCAGTGCTGTATTTAGCACTGTTGCAAAATAGCGCTGCCAAGCACATTATTAACGGCTTTTATTCAGTGGTGGGATAACCAAGCGTTTGACACTTGTTTCATGGTGTGGTGTCAAGTTCAACTTGAATGGAGTGCAAGGCAACTCATTTAATGAATTTCACTCACAATTCGGTCTATCTGCTTGCTAATTGCGTAAGTAGAAGTACTTCGCATTGCTACCACGTGCAGATTTCCATTTCATACTGTTAGGCTCCGGAGTAAGCACTCATATGTCTCGAGAAGAGTTTGTGGTTGAAACACACTTAAACTTGAATTCATTACCTTGTCGCTTCATTTGTTCTTGCATTTCGTTGACTTCTTCATACTTCTTCATCGGAGTATGCAAATTTTAATTCTACTACTCAGCAATATTTTAATTTGAACTCATTCTTTATTTCAGTTTATGTTCCTGCAATTTACATCATATATGCTTACATATTTACATAAATGACTGCAAAAGAGTTGCCACACCTTATCACAAAATAAAATACAAATAGTCCTTTTTAATACTGTAAAGCTTCTTGGCCTTTTGTTTGCATTCCACAACCTTCAGGTGGAATTAAGGTCTGCTTAATAATATAAAAATATCTTTTATTTCAATTTTGATCGTTTAATTTTTATGAGCTACCTGTATATACTGTAGTGATCCAATATCGGCGGTTCTGACAAATCGTTGCAGATCGATATCTCAAAAAATCATCCCAAGTCGTTATGTTGATCGCCTACATATGTATTTATTTTAGAGTCTAGGACCTTTCGTTCTGTTATTACAAACTTCATGGCAAACTTGTATAGCCTGTACAAGGTATTTCTTCACTTGCAAATTTAAAATCAGCGCTTCCTAATGTTCTCGTATGAGTACACTATATTATACTTAGGTACATAAGTTCGAATTAATGTTGCAAATAGTAGCAAAAAGCAATATTGCGGAGTACAACAAACTCATTAAAGTATAGGAACTAAWCAACAGAAATAACAAAACAAACAAGAGATGTACAAAAACGTGCTTGGCAAATCCCCACAGTACACTACGTGACAATTGGCAGTTCACTACCCAGTTTTAATGTTTAGTATTTTTTTAGTAAAGATAACTCGTCTTTAGTAGATTCTATTCTAAATAGTCTAAATACACAATTCGTAAATACTATAAGCACTGTGAGAAGAATCTATCTACGGAATTGTGGTTGGAGTTGGCAACAGAGTTGAAGGTTGAGAAGTTGTTCCATTGGCTTGTGGCTTTTATGTCAAATATTAACTCTAGTTTTAATATTCTTAATAGCTTTTTTACCTTAAAAATTTACTAAACTTTTGTCAACAATAAATAAAGGCAAAATCTGTGTGAATTTGAAAAAAATTTTGAGCTAGCCGACTTTTCATTTTCACTAATCTCTGTTCACAAAATCTGTTTTTCGCCATTTTTTTTTTTTTTTTTTGAAATTAAATTTTATATTTGTTTATTGGGTGTATAATAGTTAAATAAATGACATGTAAAAAAAGGTTCAGTACGATGCTCACGATTGCGGCCGCAATTTTGATCTAAAACAAAAATTTCCAAAAAAAAAAGTTTGAACAAAAAGTATCGAATTTGGCTCTTTTTTTCGATAGTTTGTCGTAGCTGGGTGGGGAACACGTTAATTGAAGCTAGATATCTTCAAAACTCTTCCTTGGAGAGTGAAAACCGTTTTGAAAAACACCATTCTGAGAAAATCGCGTTTGAAGATTCGAGTTTCAGTATTCCCTTTCTWCAAGAAACGCCCTAACGACCGTAATAATTTGAATTTCAAAATTTGAGAGAATGTTCATTAGAGTATATACTATCCGATAATGCAACAAAAAAATCTATTTTTCTAATATTTTACACTGAGACAATCCTTTAACAAAAAGAAAAAAAAAATTAAAAAGTTTTTTTTTGGTTCCGTTTTAATACCTTTTTCCAATAAAGCTTATATATTTTTTAAGGGAATTTAGTCACATCTCGGAATTTAGTATATTAACGGTATTCAGGCAGAWCTAAAATTGTTCATGTAAACTTATGCACTTAAACAATTTTTTTTTGAGATGTAAACTTCGCTTTGTCGCCTAGTGTATATTTACAAGCACTATCATTGTAGCTTTGTAGAGGAAACGAAAACAGAAAAACATTAAAGAAGAAGAAGAATATGTTGCTTTCAGTGGCAATTTTTGCTGTTGATTAATGAGCATTGTTTTGACTCGCTTCCTCTGCTGGTGATTGTTATTCCTTATTCAGGTCGAGCAAGATTTTCTTAACCGCACAGATACTTAAATATGTATGTATAGAWATGTATTCGCAAGCAGTTTTAACAATTAAATGCATTGTGTTGTTGTTGATAAGAAACCGTATTAGGCATGTTCAAATTTCACAAGAAAAATCTTCCACTTTTCTGCCGTTAAAACTATTATTTTTCAAAAATTCCCTTGTTTCTTAGTTTTTCTTCTTTGTTTTGGGAAATCTCCCACCTAGACCCGCTGCTTTAACAACGTGAAWCTGTGCCCTTTGGCAGACAGGTGGAGTTACCAGTTGAGGAGTTACAAGTACAAAAGTCAAAATAAATTATGCAAAATTTACAGACTTCAAAATTTTAAAACACCGACAACTTGACCACCCACCAATAATTGCAGCAACGCATACCGGCGGCCGATCCTCGAAGAAGCCTAGACTAAGCATCACACACGTATATTAAACGCGAAATTCTGCCACATGCATGCTTTCTTTCTGCGTGTCAAGGCCCACCTCAGTCTGCATGGACCGTCGGCGACCACGGCATCGAATACACCGCGCTCCACCCCACCCGCCACACCTGAGCCAACATACACGCCGTCGTCCATGGAGCTGCAACGCTCGAAATCGCTGAAATCCATACGCGTGCGCAAAGTGTCCAAAGGATCACTGAAGTCGCTGCGTCGCGGCACCATTTGCGTCACGGTCAGCTCGCACGCCTCCTCGGTATTCTACAGTGATGAGGTAAAGACATTCATATTTCTAGAGCACTTTTACATTTGTTGGGGTGAGCCTGCTTGTTTTGGGGTATATGTATGGAATGAGAGTGCCCTGTGGGTGCTGCTCTGAGGTGTCATTTTCTCCTTCACCCGACGTACTCATTGCAAAAACTCAGACAAATTTGTGAATAAGCGTGTTCAGGGCGTTAGAAGCCTTTGAAGTGAAACTAAAGCGTTTAAAGCGGCATATTTGGCTTCGTTGCACTTGTGTGTGTGTGTGAACTTAATGGTGTGTGTCTAAGGATTTTTGTTTTTGCTCATATTTATATTTATGCGTGTTCAGCAATGTGCCGTTTCTGTTTGTGCGTTTTCACTGCATATTTTGTTTTAATTTTATTGTTGATTTATTGCAAAGTATTTTCTTGGCCGTGAAAATTAATTCAATTATTCCACCGTTTTTATTGTTGTCGATGGTGCTCATTGGCAAAGGTTTTACGTCCATTCGCCTTCTATTCATTCCACCGCCAGCTCATCTGACCATTTGCAAACATTCATAAGCACGCGCACACACTCACCTATACATATAATAGCACGTATTCCTTATCTGTATGTGTGTGTGTGTGCTTAACTATTGTATTTGGTTTTTATTACATTTATTCCCATTTCCATTTTACTACATCGCGTTGAAAATTACATTAGCTTGTTTTGTACGTGTTCATGTCTTCATGTGTTTATGCGTGTAGGTGTGTAGGTGTTTAAGTGTGTTTGTGCTTATTTACGTTTGTTATTGATGCCAAGTGCATGTTACCGTTTTGCTGTTTTATGGTTCAAGTGCCTCGGCGATTACGTGTACACCTTTRCCTAACGTTGTGTCTGTGTCTGATCGATCGCCTTTTAAAATATTTTTATGCGTTTACATATACKTACATATGGTACATACATACATACATACATAACACAATATTCACATGTCCGTATGAATTTCATAAGAAACAATTTCATCAGCTATTTATAGGTTTGTGTAAAATGTAATTTATGTTTTCCGAACGAAATAAATTCACGAAATTATTCGTTTAATTATAGCATAATTTAATAGATCGTCGAACTTTCGATTATAAATGGTTTATTGAGTTTGCTTGAGCGCCCTATTATATGTGCATTGTCCTGACGAAAGAGAATTTTTTTCTTCAGCAAACCTTGTCTTTTTTCACGAATTTTTTCTCTCAACTGGTTCAAAAAGGTTGGAGAAATATTCAGAATTAATTGTTTTCCCAGTTTGCCTTTAATCCACAAACAAAACCAAAAACCCGATGGCATAACCTTCTTGGCCGATTACCGTACACGAACTCGTTTCGAAGCCGAACAACCAGGTCTCTTTAGTCTCTTGTTTGGATTCAGAATCATGGTGATAGACCATAGTGATGAATCGACGCACAAAATCCACTTTATCCTTTTTAAACGGCTCCAAATGTTGCTGAGGAAGTCGCATTCGAATGTGTTTCTGTTCCATTCCAGCTTTCTATAACTCAATCTTCTAAAACCATATCTTGTATTTTTACTTTGTTTTCTGGTGTTGATACGCTTTTTAAACGTCCGTCACGTGGATCGTTTTCAGGGCTTATACGACCACTTTTAAATTCAGCAACCCATCTTTCTACTGTTCTAAATGTTGGTGAACAATCATTATACACTTTTAACATTTGTTCGCGAATTTCTTTTGGTGCTAAATATGAGTTTTATCAYTGTATGATATTCAATTCTTTCCATTGTAAAAAATACTGTCACACTGYGACACTAAACGGCTAGTAAACAAAGATGGAATTGACAGATTGAAATGAAACTACACATACGTTGATATGAAGAGATTACCAACAAAACAAAAAATATCGAACGATAAAACTTGTTGAACAATCTGGTATATGGGTAATAGTTTCTGGCTCTATAAGTATTTTAAAGGGCCTTTGGGACCATCATTGCTAAGGGAATGTCCTTCTAAAATGTTGAAAAAATAAGTACTTTCTCTCCGCCTCAATCATGAATGATTGGAATTTTAAATCTTTAAATCTAGTCCAGAAAACCCCTGGCTAATTGACGACATAACGTTGATGAAATATTCTTCAAGTTCAAGTGCATGTCATTAAAGCGTTTACCGATAAAGCCATCGCTACGACGTTTGTACCAAAGCATTATTCTTTCCGTTGATTACTTCAGAGTTTTTAGTTGGAATTTGCAATATTTTTATAACTGGACATTCATGAAGGGATTCTCTAGTTAAATAAAAACATTTAAATTTGTCAGACTATTTTTTATTGCACCTGCGTAAGTATTATGGTTTTTATTAATTTATTTTTGCCGTTTTGGCAAAATAACTATTTTTAATTCAGTTACTAACGTTGAAGCGTTACATTTATTAAAACACCGCATACTGGAAATTAAATATAATAATTTTGTTATACTAAAAATAAAAATAAATTCTCTCTTTTGTTTGTTTTCTTTTCTTCTAGGGTGACTACATTAAACATCCCGTCCTTTACGAACTCAGCCATAAATATGGCTTCACCGATAATCTTCCCGAGAGTGCGCTGCCTAACCGCCTCGAGGAAATCAAAGAGGCGATACGGCGTGAAATCCGCAAAGAGCTGAAAATTAAAGAGGGTGCCGAGAAGTTGCGYGAGGTAGCCAAAGATCGACGCTCCCTGAACGACGTGGCTTCAATTGTGAAGAAAAGCAATAGCAAATTAGCCGAGTTGAAATCGGAGTTGCAAGAATTGGAGAGTCACATACTCCTAACCCAGGGCAACTCCGTGAGCAATGGCAGAGGTACGTACATTGAGAATTTAAAATTTTAATATTAGACAGTGTAGGCGTTGTGCAATTTCAAATGAAAATATTTTCGTAGTTCAAACTCGGAACAAAAAAAAAAAAGGTCTGTTGACCTGTTTAAAAATCAATTTTGCACGAGGATCCTTTATATATTCATCCATTATGGGAAACACAACAACAAAAAACAAATACACTTTTCCAAAATTATAAAACACCAAACAATGCGCCATTGACTGCTCATTCATAAAAATTAACTCTATGCCTGCGTAAGGGCCAACGAAGTACACATATTGGAATTCTCTCTTCTTACTCATATCTTTCTAGGCATTTTTATGAATTAGAGCAACTGTTGGCAAATGGCCAAGCATAATTTAAAATAGTCCATTGTTGCTGTGACCTCGGATGTGAAAAGGCCTCACATATGTGTCCGCTTATTCATGATTTGTATGAATAAAAAATTAATTGAAGCAATGGAAGACTGGACGTATGGCTGGCTGAAATACTGCATAACACGGCGCAGTGTTGTATTTGCATGCGGGTATTATGTAATTCATATTTCGTCATCGCTGCTGCTATTCTCGACATGTGCGCACTCATACTCGCACACAAATGCGCAGGTATTGTCATTCTTTTGAGATACAAAACGTTCAAGCGGTAAACACGGAAAATGCTTTTGCGCTACATAACATATATGCTCTTATTTCGACTAAAAACTGATCAGAAGAAAGAAAAAGTCATCGACAATATACAATGTTTGTCCAAAAAGTAATAGGACTGAGTSGATTTAAAAATTGAACCAATTCTCCAAAAACTTTCAAAATATGCTCCTTCTGCGTCGATGGAGCGTGCCAGCTCGATTTCCAAGCATTGAGGGGGTCACGGAGGGCATTCTCCRGAATAGCCTTGAGAACCGGGGTGCATGGTGCTTGAATCCCCTCTGTCCTCTCAAAATTCTTGCCTTTCATGGGCCTTTTCAACAAGTACAAGGAAACAAAAAAGTCCGGGGGCCCACATCTGGACTGTAGGGCGGCTGTAATGTTTTGTCGGACCCGATTGACCCATTTTTTGGTTCTCTTGAGGACTTCCACATAAAAGTTGGCGTTGACAGTTTGYCCAGGAGGAACAATCGCCGCTCGTTCGTTAGACAAGTCAGGCAGTTATGRCCTTAACTAAATCATGATGTTTAGAACTTAGACATACTCATTTATGCCGAAATAATTGCAATATATTGATTTTGTTTCTAAAAACAATATAAAATATCAAGGTATTACTGGGATATTGTAGAAAGCGAGGTTGCATTTACGCTACTCTTAGAATTTGTCACTTAATTAAAWGTYGCTGTATCCTTTTTGCATTTCCTTTCAGATGGCTACTCCTCGAATCTATCCACGCCAACGTCAACATTGGGCGGCAGCGTCAGCAGCTTGGGCGGTGGCAATGGCGGCCTTATTGGCGGCGGTCACGAACAGCTTTCGACGAACGATAAAATGCTTATCTCACTGGAGAAGCAACTAAATATCGAAATGAAAGTAAAGAATGGCGCTGAGAATATGATACAGTCATTGGCGAATGGCCATCATGGGCGTGACAAAAAGCTCTTGGCTGAGGCGCAACAAATGTTGGCCGATTCCAAAGCGAAAATTGAGTTCTTGCGGTTACGCATCCTCAAAGTAAAGCAGAACAAGGAACACGCTCATAAATTGTCCGCGCAGGCAGCCATAGCGGCTAGCGGCGACGGCGAGAATGGTGGGCAGCCGCAACGGCTGGAGACAACGCTCGAGGAGCGCATCGAAGAGTTGCGGCATCGCTTACGCATCGAGGCCGCCGTCGTGGATGGAGCAAAGAATGTGATACGTACCCTACAGAATAACAAAGTGCCCGATAAGAAGGCGTTGCAAGAGGTAAGTGGGCCTTTTGTTTCTTACTTTTCTTTTAAATATTTTTTGATGTGAAACGTTTTTGGATTGGTTATAGAATTATAGGATATTCCCTAACATTTTAATATTGTTTATAATTGGTGGTAAATTTTATCACGTGTTTTAGCAATGCGATTTATAGCAGGTGTTTTATTATAAAGTTCAAAATATTTTTAATTTTGCAGTTTTCAAAATTATAACTTAAAATATAAATAAAATTCATTCCGGTTATTATTTATAATTAAAGTCTCTGTTTGTAGAATGCTGCGAAATGAAGGAAAATAAATTTTCGCCTTATTTTTTTCATTGCAATGAGATGTTTTTAATGAGAAAGTGATTCACAATCATAGCATTTTGTAAAAGTAATTCCATAACCCCGAATCTATATTTCAACTGCTCTCTGTAGTTGGCATCGAGCAAGAATTGGGCTAATTGCCCTGCTCCATTTTAATCGTGCATTTTCGTGCGATCGCCAACAATTGCACGTCACTCGAGAGTAGATCATGTCGTCCGGCGCAGTACACGAACCTTGGCTACTTATCTCGTGGATTTGCTACGTTGGGGAAGGCGCATAAATTATGCACACGCCTTTGTATGTGTTCCAACATATTCGTATCGCTTGGCTTTATTTTCCTCACTGCTATTTATATTTCGTTCAATTGACGATTTCTTTTAAAAATAGAGAAAAACTAGTAGAGCAAAGAAAGAAAAAGTTTTTAAATAAAAATATTGAGCTGCAAAACGATAATGCTTTGTGTATATGTATATAATTATATACTTAATATGTGCAGAGGCACTTGAATTCGGCGCTGCCATTCTAATTAGATGACGGCAAATTGGCTATGCTTGCGGAGCAACAGATAATCGGGCAGAAAATTTAAGTTTTGGCGAATTCAAAAAAAAAAATATCAAAATGTATCGAATGTTTTGAAGTTTTTAAGGTAAAGAAAAAAAAAAAAAAATTGAAAAAAAAAAAAAAAAAAAAAAAAAAAAAATTTTGTAAATTCACATGAGAAATTCGAGCAATAAAAAATTAAATATTTGTGGAATTATATAAGGTCTCAAACGCCGTTAAAAAAGGTCTCCACCTTCTCCGTGAATCAAATCTAAACATAAAACATTCTCRATAGACTAAAATATGTTCTTCGTGCAAATACCTGCGACCAAAGAAAAAAAATTGGTAAAATGGCCACGTTTTAAAAATAATTCAAGTTGGTTGGTCATTTGTTGTAAAATCATCCTCGTTTTTCACCTGCCAAGATTCGCTTTTGATAAGATCAGAAGGCGATAGGCTCATATACAGATCCTTGTTGTTATAAACCAGACACTGGATTGAGTTTTAGAATTGATTGGAATTAGTATGGCTCAACAAAGATCGGAACTAATGCTAAGATCAGTTTTTTGTGAGCTATGATGGTTCTCCTATCGATAGGTAGCTGAGACACACAAAAACATAGCTCTATGCCAACTAACCACTGCCTTGTGTGGCGCATTTGATTTGTCCTCTCTCGGTTGCAGTATCACTTGCAAGAGCTCGACTAATCCATTTATTAAATGTAGACGCGTAAATATGCTTCTGTTTATGGCATCTGGCGATCCGTTCATTGATTTTTATTCCGCTAGATGTGAGTGTGGGGTTTGTAACACCTAGAACAGTTGTGGCACAGTTGCTCGTAATTGTATATAAGAAGGTGTGTTCGTGCACTTTACGTATCGTGTTTATTGTTATGGCCCACTGTGTTTAGCTTGTTATTTGTTGTAGGCTTTCTTTTAACTCCGTTCTATCGACCACATTGCGGTGGCGGTTACACGCCCTCTACAACCATTTGCCTGCACCAAGTGACCTACATATATATAATTAAGTGAGTGCATTTATGAGTTTATGTTTCAAGCAATTTGTTGTTTGTGTGAATAATGAGGCAACCATTTTATTTTGCTCATAAAACTTAAGTAAAAGTTTTCTAGAGCTATTTACTAGCTCTTCGCAACATGCACTGCTTTGTGCAGTTTTCATTGCCTCAGCAGTCCGGCTGTTAGTAGCTCTGAAAGATGCGCTTTGATGCCGAGACTCCATGCTACTTTGTTTTATTACCTTCGCATTGTAATAAAGCAGGCACTTGTGAACTTAGAACAACAACTTAAATTCACTTTGTGTAAATATATTAGAGAATGCAATCAAAGAAAGTTTCATATAAAAGTAATGTAATCAATAAGATCTAAAAAAAGAGTAGCCACAACAAACTTGCTGCACTTAAGTAGTTTTCCAGCTGATAGAAGTGCCACAGTTTTTGGGTTATTATCAATGCTTTTGATACCAAGTTAATATTAAACAGAAAAATCATTTACTGAGAGATTTGYCAGATTTTCCGAAAAGCGTTTTCAAACACTGTACGTGCCTGCTGAAAACCCAAACGTTTTGATTACCAAGCCTTGTATAACAACATTCTTTGGCTTATATTATACTAGGAGCTAATTAGATGCTCATTAGTCTTGGAGGTCTTTTGGCATAACACAATCGCAAGCCACATTGAGCAAGATTCACTCAAGAACCAGTATCAACAACAACAATAATGTCAGCCTCGAAATCCAACGGAGAATTACTTTAACCAACAATGTTACTTCGGACTGAGTAGGCAAATGAGAAGTAAAGTCGTCTCTCAACGAACAAAAACCAAACTCTATAAGTCACTCCCGCCCCGTTATATGGTGGAGAGTCATGTACGATGACAACATCTGATGAGTCGCCGTTACGAGTTTTCGAGAGAAATGTTCTGCGAAAGATTTATGGTCCTTTGTGCGTTGGTCCCGGAAAATACCGCATTCAATGGAGCGATGAGCTGTATGAGATGTACGATGACATTCACACAGTTCAGCGAATTAAAAGACAGCGACCACGCGGGCTAGGTCATGTCGTTCGAATAGACGAAAACACTCCAGCTCTGAAAGTATTCGACACAAAACCCGCCGGGGAAGCAGAGGAAGAGGAAGACCTTCACTCTGTGGGAAAGACCAGGTGGAGAAGGRCCTGGCTTCGTTTGGAATCTCCAATTCCTTCGCTGTTGTTAACTCGAAGATTCTCAAATAGGCGTTCAATGTCATAGCAGAAGTTAAAATGTGTATTTTCCGGATAAAGAGACCGATTTTAAGTATATCTGAAGAAACAAAATTTGTATATTTATTAAGATTGAGATACTTTAATAATCTTAATTTGTATTATCTCTTATTGCTCGCGTAGAAGAACACCTTCTCACCATCGCTCTGCTAGCTAAACTCTCTATTTCCCTTTTTTTCTATGC
This sequence comes from Bactrocera latifrons, assembly GCF_001853355.1. NCBI lineage: Eukaryota > Metazoa > Arthropoda > Insecta > Diptera > Tephritidae > Bactrocera > Bactrocera latifrons. The sequence goes on along the minus strand of NW_017537223.1, from coordinate 225,362 downwards.
ATACGGTCGCTCATATATGTACGAATTTCCTATTCACATCTCACGAAAATGAGAAGAAWATTCCTAGCAAACACAGATTTTCACGGAGCTTTTCGCTAACCAGCTGCCTGTTTGACGTTTTTTCGCTTRTGAAGCCGATCGAGCGGACAATTGGCTGGTTAGTTGTGTTCGTGCCGTGGTGWTGTTGAGAACGTTTTCATGTCCGTGCTGTGCGTCGTCTTGCGTGTTTATGCGTTTTGTGCGTAATGTTGTTGTTTAACATCCACTATATATATAAAAAAWWWTTTTTAATAAAAATTCTCAACACAACAATACATAGCTTGGSGAAAAAGGAGCATCAATCATCACATGCCAGCGAAAAACTATTGCTGAAACGCCTTAGTAACCGTTACAGGCAGCTACTTCATAGTGAAATGCGAATAATCGAGTGTTTATAAAAGTTTTTTATATCTTTTTTTACTGTGTGTATAAGAAAAATGATCAATTCTCACGTTGAAGGCGTTTATTTAACATTAATATCTGCGCTTAATTATTTTGCTAAAAAGTTGATTCAAAGTTGCGCAATCGGCTGTGGTATATGAACGTATTGTTGAAGTGATCTTCAAGGTGTGGAAGGGTATTTTCGTTCTTATATAATGTATTAATAAGTATATGTCTGTACAGGATGTGGCACCGTCATTTCCTACAACACGCTGAAGCTCTCGGTTGACTGCCTGCAACGTTGCCAGCTTTTATGAATTGACATGCGTTGTTGGCGATTTATTTTCGTTTGCGACCTCAAAAGTCTTCTTACCGCCCATCCACTGTGCCGCGAATTCGAAACATTTGCACCTGTAATGTAAATATAATTGTGCGAGGCATAAATGCAATGCCGTTGACTTGACTGCGCATAAAATATACTTTTCGTCGACTATACAGGCTAATAAAGATGTTTCTTCGCCTCTCTATTTATACGTACATACATATGTATGTAGCGTATGTGTGTGTGCCCATTTTTCTTGCCGACGTCACAATGTGTCGGTCGAAAACTTAAAAATAAAAATCTTAAATTGTAATAAATTTATAAAAGAAAATTATTTAAAAACGAGAGTGTTTTTTGCACCACGAAGACCTCGGTGAACGACGTGTGCGCGTCTGTGGCAGCTGTCGGACGTTGTAAAATGTGTAAAGAATAAATGAATTCGTATTTTTAAACGCATTATTATAGATGCACAAACAAAAGTAGTTGCCAAATATTTGACGCACATATTCCGCGTAATTTAAGATGCGCGCTGCTTGAAGTTACTCATAAGTAGCATGTAAAAATACACCAGTCTCTTCTCAATAAATCTGTTATGTGGGTGATGAGAGACGATTATCGTGCTTTTTTTTTTATTATAATTAATATTTTGCTACACAAATTCAACAGTTTTGTACTACACTGCACTACTACATTGCATACGTAAAAGCGTATCTAAGTTACGATTGTAGATGTGTATAAGAGACAGGTACTACACTGCACTACTACATTGCATACGTAAAAGCGTATCTAAGTTACGATTGTATCGAACAATTTTTCCTTGAGTTTAAATCCTATTCACTATTTAAAAATCCAGTGATCGTCTCAATTCGCTGCAAGTTCTTGCAATTGATTCCAAAGTAATTGAAGGCCGGGAAGATAATATACCCTAAGTCCATAATGCATAAAGTTTCTGCATCGAAATTTGGCGCCTCTTCTAGATCATCGTACTGGAAGCATTATTTAAGGGGTCAGTTTGGGGGGCTGTTTTTTTGACATTCTTTTTCATAGAAATTTTTATTCTACAATAGAACTTTTTTCACATATCATGAGGTATATGAGTGTATAAACAAATTTTTTCGGAAGTTGTTGATGACATCTGTCGGAGAAATAGCTGGGTTAATGAGATGCGTTTTTCCACTGGAGGACACGATTTCTCATATTTGGATCATCTGAAACACAAAAACCCAATTTATTCTTAAAATGTACGTGAATGGTTTTCCATGTTTTTTTTTTATATAAATTTTGTCATAACATTATCAATAAATTATAAAAAATTATGAATCTAGTAGGGACGATAGCTAGGCGTTTTGTGAACATGAAAAAAAAAAAAAACAATATGCAAATCTGTTGAGTAGTTCGACCGGAATCATGACCGCCAGTTTAAAAAAGTGTGTTCTGAGAAAAACGCATTTAAAGTTTGAGGTGTGCACTACGAGCGCTACGAACGTCGGTATTATTATTGGGCCTTTTACGAAACCTTCCAATGGTAAAGTAGGTTTCCATATTAATTCTAAGGGTATAAAGGAACAGAAAATGCAAAAAAAAAATTTTTTTTTAAAGATTACCCTTCTGACACCTTAATGACGCCGTTACATTTTCTTTTTCACAATCATAACGGGGTTTTTCAATAATAGCGCTACAAAAGTTTTTTCAAATAAGTCAAAAACGCTTTATTATTTCTGGGAAAGTACGTTGGATGCCATTATGTATAAAACTCGATTTCCTTTGCTTGTTAAACACGGGCACGCTTGCAGAATCATCCATCGTTGCTGGCAGATCATTCAATTCGGCCAATTCTGTTATCATTGAGCGGCAGCGATTCCCATCAGCAGTAACGTGCCGGTCATGATCATCACGGAWGAAGTATGGCCCAATGTACGCCGCCAGCCCATAAACCGCGCCAAACCGTAGTTTTTTCGGGTGGCTTCGAATGAGCTTTGAACAAAGAGCCAACGTTAAATTTTGTTTTAAAATTGGYAAAACTTTTACCGAAACGTTTCAGTTGATGAAACAAGTTTATGGCGATGATTGCCTAGCCCGTAGCAGAGTGCTCGAGTGATTTCAACGTTTCAAAGTGGTCGTGAGGACACAGATGACGAACAACTGGTGTGCCAATCAAAATCCGTGATCATCGGAAATTCCATTGAAACTGTGCGTGAATTCATCAAAAATCAGCCGAAATCATCATTGAAATTCATGGAAATGGAATAGAACATCTCCAAAACATTGATTTATCCCATTATGACCGACCATTTGGGCTTACGAAAAGAATCCAACATTCGACCTGGCCATTATTTGACCAAAAATCAYATTTTAACCATTAACCACTCCCCGTATTCCCCTGATATGGCACCGTTCGACTTCCTCCTTTTCGGAAAAATGCATTTGCCCATGTGAGGAAATCGCTATGCAGACGTAGAGGCCATTCCAAAGGCTTGCACATACTGGCGGCCATACCGGCCAATGAGCTGAAACTATGACATTGAATTAAGAATGTCAAAAGGCCAGGTAGAAATATGGTGTCGTTTACTGTCTCTATCGGTCTACTTTTGTAGCGTCCCTTATAATTTTGGATTTAGGGAAAATATCGGTTTTTTTTTGTTTTGCTTCCTAATGAATCTTTGCAGAACTTCCGGGCTTTTTAGTCCCTGCCATAACAGCAGGAAATTACCTATTCAAAGCAAACAGAGTTTATTACGAAAAATAATTAACTGTTAAAAATATAATATTTTAGTAATAAAAATAAATAGTTTTGTTGGTATTTTACGAGTTAAAATAATAAATTTTTAGGATCTCAACTCAAAAATCTTTATTATAAATATCCTTTTATGAATGTGAATAAATGAATATGTTTTCGAAACGGCTTTAAGAAACCTTTAAAACAACGAAAAAATTCGTGAGTGAACGTGAATCAATGTTATTCAAACGAAATTTGAAAAGAGTGAAAGTAGAAGTCACATGCTGACTGAAATAACGGACAAAGTTCAATATACAAATGTGTGATAACCGTGGATCACCTGTGATTTTCCTCCCGCAATCATGAGTGATACCGGTGATCGCGATTCGCCGGGTAAAACACCACCYGAAACAGCTAACAACGGTAAACCACAAAGTGGTGAAACGCAAGRCTCGTCTCGACAATATCAACAGCGGCCGCAAGCCACAGTTAATCCACCTGCTGCGACTGTATTGCCGCCGCAACCGCACGAGCTGACCGCCGAGTGGACGGTTCGTGCGCAGCTAACATTCGCTCGAGCCGGCGAAAAAGTGCAGCGCGAATTCAGCTCAAACGATCCAGTGAATCCTGTGCGTGTGGTGTACAAATGGTCTRCATTTGACTCACCACTGCCGCCAGACGATGATGCCGACGTTGACCTCATGGACGATTCTTCGTCTTCAACCTTGCATAAGCGAAACTCGTTTGCCAGTCGTGGATCACGTCAATCTACACCGCTAAAGGTGAGCCAAACACGCACATCGCCRCATACGTATACAAATATATACAAACTTTTGTACTCATAGACCGCACAACACACCCGTCGTTGGCAGCAGCAGCCGCACGAAAGCTTCCGTTCGACCACCTCATCAACCAATGCCGACCTAGGTGGAGGCGATTCGGCATTTAGCGGCTCCAATACTTCTAAACAACGCCAACGACCCTACCCGCAGCAAACTCCAACCGCAAGCGCCACTGGTACGAATACAATGGGCGCTATCTACGGTACGCGCTGCCGCAGTACGTGCAACATTGTCGTCTCGGCCGTTGCGGACTTTCTACCCACAAATCATGCAACTACCGAAGACGCGACGTCTACACAAACAACGACAAATGAAGACCTCAAGGTGAGCAGTGGGCCCGGATTAGGAGGCGCGACGACACATGTCAAAGCATCAGCGACAGACTTCATTCCGGAAGAGGAGGCTGATCCGTTTGTATTCAATACAACGGCGTCGTACACTGTTTTACCTCAAGCGGTAATAGTCAATTAGAATTGAAATGAAATAAATAAGAACACAGCAAAGGCATCCAAAGAGTCGGGCCGATGTATATGTAAACTTTTGAAATCAAAAAAACATTCGCCGTTTTCTGTGATTTCGAAATATTTGAGCTGCCGAGGATTTCAGTGGTTCAACAAATCAGTGGGCGGGCGGCAAACGGGCCTTTTTCTTCATCCATCCATTGGTGTGCTTCAACGCCAACACGCGTCCGTATGTGCATATTTTGCGTGTAATCCGTTTTAATCTCCACGCTGTCTAAGCGAATCCCACAGTCCCGCTGATCGACACTTACCACCCCGCTTCGCGCCTAATTAATTAGGCGCTCATTGTGCGCAACCAACCACTTGAAGACAATGAATGTTTATTGCACTTTGTTTTTGTGGCTCTTTCGTGGACTTTTTCTCCTATAATTTTCGCATTGCTATTTTTACTCTTCGCCGCATTGGCAAAAAGTGCCAAACAAAACAGAAATGGCTCGTTGATTCGATGATGACTTTATACTTACGTTGCGAGTTCATTCGCATTTGGCACAAAAGCCAAACCAAAAACCAAAATGTAGCCAATAGATTTTTATGGATCGATTTGATTCTATTCATGCAGTTAACAATCTGTTTCAATAGCGCTGTGAAAGTGTCTCATTGATTTTCTGTAAGTATTGATTAATTCTTTGGTTTTCCGCCGACTCTGCGTGATGCCATGTGCTATAATCACAAGATATATGTATTGTATACGTTGTTGTTTTATGTTTGCCTTAGTCCATCGATTCTTCCATATCCACCGGCTCGAAGAATTTCACCACTATTGGTAAAGTACTGGCTCTTCGTGACGCTTTCTCACAGACAAGCGATACGGAGACGAAATATTTTGAAGAGCGTGAACGTGAATACGAACGACGCCGGTATGCTAATAGCCGTAGTCCGATTGACCGTCGAATAAGGCAGCATCAACTAAAAGAACAAAAGTCTTATGAAAGTCGTCGTGCCACTACGGAAGGTTTACTTCTGTCGCCTAGCGGTCGTTCTGGTGGCGGTGATTCCTATGTGGACGAGGCAAACTCATTTCTGGTAAGTTCACTTCGATGATGGTTGGAAATTTATACGGGCTAATTGACCTCTTGACTGGGACCTTCCTTAAATACAATACGAGCTAGAAAAATTTCTCTACTTCATACACTTCATACCCTTCTAGGCACTTTTCTCTTTCTAAGATCTTCAAGCATTTGGCTAAAAAAATAACCTCAAATACTGGTAGACAAGACAAGACTATATGACAGACTTTTCCTCAAAAATATTCCAAAAAATTTATACAAATTTCTAACGGTATGCTTTTCATATAGCCTTCGTTTTTAACTTCTCCATCGCATACGTTCAAATCTGCCTCTATGCCGCGTATACCATCAGTGCCAGAACAGATACGCTCCCAACAGGAGCAACAACAACAAACACTTGCCTCTAAGCAAAAATCAAATTCAAGTGAACCACTGAAGAAACCGCGAACAGTACACATTGACGTCTATTGCACGGGATCTGAAGATGATGAAGAGGAAGAGGAGGCAGCTGAAGGCGAAGATGAGGGTGATCATGCCGATGCCGAAGCATCTGCTAGTTCGAATGACGAAGATGAGAACGCAAGTAAACGTTATGAATTGGAATCAAATTCCACGCCTCAAACCGTTTTTGACAACGAACAGCTGTTGCTTAAGCACAAGCGCATTACGGGACAAATACTGCCACGGCGTTTACAACAACCCGCAACACGCGCCGATACCCAAACCACAAAAGCACCGAAAACGGAAAGCGCAGGTGAYTTGAGTCTTGGACATGCCATAACCAAGTCCAGCACTGCTGAGGAGGTATCTGAATCCAAGCAATTACTATTTCGGAAACACATTGGCGATCAACGTGCCGCCAAATTGGCAGTTTTACGTCAAAAGTATATGCGTCAATCAAGTGATGATGCTATYAGCTCAAATTATCCCAACTCATCGCGTTCTACAGTGCGCGACGCCACGTGTAGTAGCATTGCCTCGAGCGTAGTCACACCATCCCAAACTGAATATCCCGACTCACCGTGGAAGGACATTGAGGATCCAGAAGAAATATACTCACTTGCGAAGTCGGACAGTTTTGAATATGAAAATACAACCGATCGGCTGCGCATAAAGCAGATGGAGCGGTTCTGGTCGCGTACATCTTCCATGGATGAGCCAAGCGGTCAACGTCAAATGTTATCAGGCTCTCCAGTACGCGGTCATATGCAGGGAGCTTTCCTACAACCCATATCGGAAGTTAGCTCAAAGCGAAMCTCACCTTTTAAGACGCCCTTCACACGCTATGACACTTTGCCTTCCGAATCCGAAATCTTTTCGGAAGCATCTGACATTTACTACACATATCCTGGCGCAACCGCAACAACCACAACCCTGCAYTCTTCGCCTGCATACCTGCAGCAAACATCACACTTTCCGCGCAATCGTCCCGGATTTTTGCAGTTTTTCGGCCCATCTACCTCACCGAATCCACAGCAACAAACACATGTTCCATCCCACTTGACAAACACTGCACGGGAGGTAACATCAYCACCGCCTGCCGAATTGCTGTACACAGGGTATCAACCATTCCTACAGCGTTGGAAGAGCGAGACGCGTGATAATCTCTCCACACACGACACCTCATCGCCTGCAGATCACAGTAGCTGTGCTGGATCACCGCCGCTAACGTCACGGCAAATTTCGCCAGGATTTCAAAAAAGTGGTAGTGAGGCGCCGCCAACCACATCGTCAGCAGCGACTTTCCGTCAGTCGCCAATAACTGCGCGACGTTTCGAAATGAAACACGAGAGCTCTGCAATTAGCGAAGCTTCTACAACCTACTCCGGTTACACAGCCGAGCACTTGTTAAAGGCGAAGAAATTCGGCACTGTAGTAAGTGCAGCGCGTAAACCRGGCCATCATGTGGGACCAACAAAAAACCCGAGTTGTGCTTGTGAGAGCTGTCAGCGTTGGCTTGCCGARCGCTTTCAGGTACGCGGACGTGCTTTCTCTTTGGGAGAGCGCCCAATACTGCGGCGTCCCACTTGAGGGACTGGATATCATAAATTAAGAATGAATGCTCACTGCCATATATTATATTAAGGTTTAATGATAACTGAACTTCAAACCCAATATTAAATTGCATTTATGTGACATAAATGAATAAAGAAAACGTAACGATTAGGTCTGGATGTACATAATGCTGATTAACTCGTAAACTAGTTAAGCAGCTTTCAAACACATTTCACCTCAATACATGCCAAAATGAACTTTCATTGAATCCGGAATACTAAATACTCATTTATGTACCGATTGTTTGTACCTTTAACTTAAAGAGATCTAAGTGTAAAACTAATATTTGCCTAAATGTTAAGAATAAAATGGAGAGACTTATTAAAGTTTAAACAAAATGTTCCTCAATTTCCCAGCTGAATTGTAAAAGTACCAAATAAAATTCAAATTCTTTATATAAAATAAGTTTTGTACTTTTTTTTTGGAATTACTCAGTAGCTTGCAGATCCAGATATAGGCWAAAATCTTCGTGAAATTTCCAAAAAATTTTAAACAAATTAAAACTATTTGAATCGGATCTTTTGAGGTCCTGCCGAAAGACCGTTTCATGAAGATTTTTTGCGACGAAAATCTTCGACACAGTGAGGACTGCGCAGGGATTATGGTGTCTCATTGATGAGCGATAATTTTGTTTGAGATTTCATCCATGCGTATACATATGTCTTCATAACAGACAGACTTAATATCGCGGGGTAAGTATTCAAATTAATCAATGTTCATTCAGAGAGAGAATCATTGTTCTGAAATGGATTCATTTATACTAATTTCAAACCAAGTCTTGTTCAACATTTTTAATACTCAGCATTTTAAGGTTTGAATATAACAAGGTAACCAATCCAAAAACATACATTTTTTAACTTATTCACTTAAATATTTCCAAAAAATTGAACCCTTTGATGTGAGATTAATAATTAATTATTGTCATTCTGCACTCYCCTAACAGGCAAATATAAGCCTTAGTGAGTCTTCACGTAAGCTGGATCTGCTAAGGCACTCGCTTGACTTGCGACGTCTGGAATTGCCCGTGGATTCACCGGCCGCACACCAACTAAAATCGGAGCTGCAGTCGGTACAGCAGGCTTCGTCGCCAATTCCAGTCACATACACGTCCCTGCAACCCTTTCACGGCGGTCTGTTGGGCGGCAAACCATACCAACAAGTCTCCTCACTCGGCCGTTGCGCCAGCGTATCCGGTAAGCTTGAAGTGCGTTTGATGGGGTGCCAAGATTTGCTTGAAGATGTGCCTGGACGTTCGCGACGCGATAAAGATAACAATTCCAGTCCGGGAGATTTGCGCAGCTTCGTTAAGGGTGTAACGTCCCGCAGCAGTTCGAAGAGTTATTCAGTCAAGGATGAGACATCGTCTGAAATAATGGCAGTCATAAAGCTAGATAATATAACGGTGGCGCAGACATCTTGGAAGCCTTGCTCGCAACAGGCTTGGGATCAGCGCTTCTCCATCGATCTAGATCGTTCCCGTGAACTGGAAATTGGCGTTTACTGGCACGACTGGCGCTCCTTGTGCGCTGTGAAATTCTTGCGTTTAGAAGAGTTCATTGACGATGTGCGACATGGTATGGCATTGCAATTGGAGCCGCAAGGTCTGCTATTTGCCGAAATAAAATTCCTCAATCCGATGATATCGCAAAAACCGAAGTTGCGTCGCCAGCGTATGATATTCAATAAACAACAAGTGAARAACATACCACGTGCAAAGCAAATGAACATCAATGTGGCCACATGGGGCCGTTTGCTGAAGCGCAATRCACCCTCCAGTTCGCACCTCGCCACCGAAGGCACAACACGCGGTAATTCACGCGACAGCGAATCGCCCATTTCACGCTCACCCTCGTCCGGGACAATCGATGCCGAACCCGAACCATATTCACCCGGCCAGCAGGCACGTAATTTGGAATATGATCCCGACGCGGGTGTGCACGATCACGTCGAAACACCTGGTGAATGTCCTGATCCCGAAGTGAGCGGTCTGAGTGGCATGCGACCACTTTCGATGCAGGGCATTGCAGTGCTGCCACCGGAAGTGCCTTCACAACCTACACAATCTTCTACACCACAACAACAGCAGCAGCAGCAGCAACAACATTTATCTACGAAAAACAATAACTTGCATTTGCAGATCGCCGGGAAGCATAGCTCAAAGACAACTGCTGAAGTTGTCGGCGGCATGCCGCTGGGCTCGAGACCCACTTCGAAATTGCCAACACCCACGCAGACGCAGCCGCCACCCATTCCGACCACGGCGCCACCTAAACTCGATCCAGAGGTAAGTGATAACGTGCAAACAACAACAAAAATAAATGCTTCACTCATAGAAAACATCGAAGACTGTATGAAGAAAACTTCAAGCAGGATTTTATTTACTGTTGTGGTTATTAATTTGTAATTTTTGTTTAGTACGCGTTGTATATTATTAAGTATATATATTGCTCAGTTCCGTTATACTATTAGCTTGTTAAGCAACTGTGTGATATTTTGSCGTTTTAAGTGGAATTGGTGTTTGTTGTTGCTCTTGTATTAGGCTATTGTAAATATCTAGTTGTATTGAAGTCAGTAAATGTAACGGTGTTGGAATATTTTTGAACCAAAATTATTATTTTTAACCATTTAACAAATTTGAACACATTTATATCGAAATTAATACATTTCTTAAAAATTAACATGTAGACTTCTGGCTAAAAACTTATTTGAGGTTAGGTACTTTATTTTAAAGTTTTTAATTTTGAAATTAGCATCGAAACGAGCAACTTTGTCTTAAAAATGTAGATAAAACTCAATATTAAATTTTTGGTTAGACTTGAACTCAAAAYAGGGCAATGGCGATTTAATAGACGCTGGCGGTAGCTCTTAGTTGCATGCCTCATACATGATTGTGTAATATTTTTCATGACAATTTCGTTGAGTACTTTCTAGTAATTATGGTTAAACTATGGAAGGTTGAATACTGCCGAAGATTGTTGGGCCTGACCCAGATAAGATGTGTCTACGACCTGTCTTTTGCTCAAATGGTGAAACTGTTGGCAGCCTTAAAAGATATCGAGTAGCAACTCTATTTTCACATTTCTTTTGCTTAGACCTAAGGGCCCTTTAAAGTAGCGTATGTCGGCGTTCAGTCGGTTCAGTTAAAATGAAGTCTGATGACTAGTTTTCACTGTTGTGTCAAAAGCCATCAAAAATACCCAACTTTAAACTAAAAATTTGCCGTTGGAACCTTTTTTCTTTTTACTTGGGAATAAATTATATACAATTTGGCAGACACTTTTTATACCCATTCAAACTGAACGATCAAAATCAACAAAATGGTCAATTGTGAATGAAAAACAATCAACACTCACAGCTGTTTTATGTTATGATGTTATTTTATTTTATAGCATAAGGCTTTCATACAATCCGAAAGGTATAAATCACTCTTCGGTGGAAAACCGAAGAAACTGCAGTTAACGTTTCAGCAAAAGTGATTTAATAACTGCCAATGACAAAATCAAAGGAGGCCCAATTTAATATGATTGAGTCTACTCTATAAAAGATATTTTCACCAAYAACCATCAACAGTTCAACCATGATTGCTAAGAGTTTCGACTTTCATCTACTTTATACATACATATTTGTAAATATATTTTTGTGAAATGAAATCCAGAAATATTGAATATATATATATTTATTTATATACTTAAGCCTATATACTTTTATTTATTCCCTGTAAAAAAAAGAGTTAAATACCCTCTGTCTCTTCGTTAGCGATCCCCACCCTCTCATGCATTTTGTACGCATTTTAGTTTTGTGTCATTTTTTGTGTTTGCGAATATGTTTTCTTTTTTTGTTGTTAATCGACGACAGTTACAGAGCGCATTGCGTGAATTCGATTTTCTCAATCAAATGGACTCACAGCCCAATACACTGCAACGGCCGGTGCATCAATACAATCGACAACAACAACAACAGCAACAGCATGCGCAACAGCAACCACCAACACTGCAACCGAAACCCCAACAACAGCCCATGCAGCAGCAGTACATTGYCTCGGCCGCCCAACAAACACTCCAGCCATATCACACACTGCCCACTCACCAGCCAATGCCATTGCAGCAGTACCAGCMACCGGTCGCTGGTGGTCAGGGTCGCCAGCAGGGTTCAATGCCAACAACTCCTGAAGCCAATAGCCAATCGGTGGTGGCCCCGCATTTCGTTAATACAGCAGTGGCGAATAATAATAGTAAATACAATGTGCCGCATGTGGCACGCCAAACTAGTCAAAGTAGTTTCAGAAACCAGCAGCAGCAGCAACACCAAAACTACAATAATAATAATAGCAATGCAAATGCGACGGTCGGTGGCATGGCYAATATGTACCATCGTCCAGTGCTGGCCATGCCGCCGGTGATATTGATGGGCGGCGAGCTGGGCTCCGTCGATATGACCAGTCCGATAATTGAGATGCCACCGTCACCAGCGCCGAGCGCATTGCCGATTGTGGAGTATCCCGATGACGATGAGTATGCGGCGCTCGATGTTGCGGCGACGAGTTACAGCACCGATGCTGGTGATCGTTTCTGTGTCGAGGTTAGGATTAATATTATTTTTGTGTTTTTTATGTTTCATTGTTTTCCTGCACATTTTATGTTTGTTTTAATAGTTTACAGTTATTTATGTTTGACGAGTTTTTCTTACATACATACATACATACATACATATATAAGCTAAAGGCGAGGCTGTAAAGCCTGTTTGGATTTTTTAACTTGTCCAGCATGTTATTTACACAGTTTGGATGAAACATTAAATTTAATAAAATCGATTTCGGTTTATGCTCTGTTTTAAAAATCATTAAAGATTTAAAAATTATTTTTTTTTTCACTTGAGTTGAGCAATCAATTTACTTTGTTTTTTTACTTTCGTGTTTTTTTTTGTTTAATTTTGTTTTGTGTTTTTCATTTGACTTGTTTTTAGAGTTTATTTTATTTTTATATTTTTACGTTTTTCGTGCAAACTTTTAACATTTCAATATTTTGAACACAAGCGTGTATAGAAAGTAATAAAACTTTCCAATTTTATCACTCAATTTGTTTATAATTAAAATATTACTTTTTTTGACTTGTAAATAATGTGCAACAGTCCACGGTAGTCCTTTGTTTTTAATCTGTAAATAACCTCACTCGAAAAGTGTGCTAGAAATCCACATCCCTCACACCAATTTGTGATTATCTCTTAATCCCTCGTAACCACTTGTATTTAGCGTCCTAACTCTTAAATGTTGCGAATAAATTGTTGAATTTTTGAAATAACCTGCACATAGTTATGTAAGCATTGCATATAAATCACACGCCAGCGCTCCCACACTCACACACTTAAGTTTTGAAATGCTATTAATAATTTTATTATATATTAATATCTGTKATGCTAAAACCGTTTCCATTCCGTCAAACTAATTCTTATTTTTATATAAAATTTTTTTTCCTAACTTCGTAATAGAAAAAAAATATTGGGTAGTCGAAAAAGTATTTTCGTTTGACCAGAACCGTCACATAAGCAGCCATAACATAGCCACGGAACTTAACATCGATCATCAAATGGGTTTGAACCAAAAGAAGCTCGATGTTTGGGTACCACATGAATTGACTGTTAATTGGAGAGGAATCTGCTCCAGCCTGGTTCGAACGATTGATTCTACGCGTTACTGTCAACAACTGATGAGATTCAAACAAGCAATCCAAAAAAAAAAAAAATAAAACGGTCAGAACTGATTAACAGAAAGGGCTTCCTCTTTCATTAGGACAACGCTAGACCGCTCGCATATTTGATGACTCGGCAAAATTTGGGAGAGCTTGGCTGGGAAGTTTTGATGCATCCACCATATAGCCCTGACCGGCTTACCATTTGTTTCGGTCAATGCAGAACTCTCTTAATGAAGTAAGGTTGGCTTCAAGAGAAGCCTGTGAAAATTACTTGTCGAAGTTTTTCGCCGAGAARTCAGAAAATTTTTATACTAATGGAATAATGTCTATAGCGGAAAAATGGCAAAAAGAGGTCAACCAAAATGGTACATATTTGGTCCATTAAAGTTCATTATAAATATAAAAAATATGTTTGATTAGAATACGAAAATACTTTTTCGACTACCAATATATWTTTTTTAATTTTCGTTTATATTTAATAAGCGAGTTGCTCAAGAGTGTYTATAAGGTACATATAATATTTCAGCTGTCAAAAAATGGAAAAATGGTCCATTTTGTTTGGGTTTTGAAAGAGAGAAAGAGTTTCACCAAATTTCGTTGGTTTGCTTTCGACAGAACGGCGCTTATCTAGGACGCTGTTTTAATTAAAATCACTAAGTAAAAAAACATCATAAACATTATAAAACGTCATAAACATCATACTCGTCGGATACAGTTCCTTAAGCGTTTTTCACAAGAAACCAGAAGTAAACAAAAAAATGCAATAGTTGAAGATTGCAATTCTTACTCTCTMATACAGTTTCCAGACATATTCGYCCATACATGCAAGCATTTTTTACATCGCGATACATAGCTTCGGGTTTTTCGATCACCAAATACGTCACTATTAATGCCATAACTACGCCCACGACCTGTCAGTCTTCAGTCTTTTGTTTTTATGTTGCTCTTAATTGCTTATGACCCTGTTTAAAAATAACGAATTCAAATAATACAAAATATTTATTCGTCGGTTGAGAAAGTCTTTGAATCGTCAATATTCAGGTGTGAAGATGCCGTGTCCACTTAATTTATATTCAATGCGCCAATGTCAAAATTGTTGGAATCGGCATTTTGCGCTATGAAAGATCAACTACAAAATATACTGAGTATAATGCAGTCGACGCTGTGACGACAGCGCATGAATCGGCGACCACTGTTCGCCCACTGCCTCACAGCTACAGGCGGCAACAGCACTCTGGCAAACAAAAAAGTGAAATTATTTTTAAATCATATAAATTTATAATATTTTTGTTGCGTTTTGAATGGCGTTCTTAATTAAAAAAAAATATTTTTTCATTTTATACATATATGCGAGCTCTCTATTTTCCTGAAGCTTTTATACATTTAACTTAGTTCAAAGACAATCTGCGTCTTATAAGGTACGTGTGCCATCCGAAAAAAAAAAAAAAATAACAAAATGTTACTTCTCTCTTGTTTAGACATTTAAAAGCAAATATTTAGGTACATACGTGCTTTTCGTTTAGKTGTGACATTTTGAAATGAGAATTTGAAGAGAGACGGGTCAAAATTACATTCGAACGTAGAAAACAAAGTGGCCTTCAAAGGAGCTTTTTTTTTTTTAGATATTTTCAAAACGACTAACTCTTCCGCCAACAATTAATTTAGAAAGCAAGAATATACAAGCAATTTAGGATCGACAGCTAATTCTTGGCATTGTTTGAGATATATATACAAACAATGCTTCGGTGAATTTAATTTTAATTTAACTGAATTTAAATAATTCCATAGAAAACCCATAATTTTTTGTTTTATTAGTTTGTGTATAATTCTTTGGAATTCGTGACTGAGTCACTGCACCCTTACTACATACAAGTACATTTATTTTTATTGTAATCAAGAAACCAACTCACACCTACTTTAGGGCTAAGACATTTACTAAAATCGATTTAGCGATCAAATCAGAAGTATATCCATTAAAATGCACAACASTGTAGTTTATTTATTATAATAACTGTCTCCACTTTATGCCGCTCTTCTACGGCGCTCGTGTGCTAATTCTTCTTCTTTTTTACCGCTTCTATGTAGTCATGATTTCTTGTGACAAAGGCCTGTTGAGAGAAGTAGTTCGATTGGCRGTGGCGTTTGCCGCTCTGCTTTAGTTCTTCAAGATCACGGTCGTTAACAGTACAGTGTACGAGATTCTTCGCCCGTCGTTTGTAGAATCTCCGTGTTTTGTTGAATTTATCGCAAAAATTCACAAATATTTGTTTTCATCTCGAACTCCACAGCGGCATACATTTAGGCGCCTCCCTCGATAATAAGTTTGCGGCTACTTATTTGACCTTTCGTCGCGGAAATTTGGTTGTGCGTTCGGTTCGCTAATGTGTCGTCCGCGATTGCATTAGCAGTTGGGAATGCTGGACATGTTGCCAACCTTTCARTTGGTTGCAAGCGTCGTCAAGCAGCTGTGCACCTCCCAATTGCAGCAGTATCAAGGCAATTCCAAGTCGAACAACAAACTGCTGCTGAAATTCAAACGCTCGGCATTGACATCGGCGGCCGCCCTTCTCTGCCCTACAGTCTATGCAGCTCACGCGCCGCCAGCTTTGCTGCAGGCCTCCGCTGTAGGTTGCGCATTTTTCTCCCACACCCACACAAGCGCCTCGTAGTACTATAGGCTATGTCCCATATGTGTGTGTGTGTGTATAAAAAATGTGATTTAAATAAAATTACTAATAAAGCAAACGTAGAAAGCTAGTACCAAAACAAAAATAAAAAAACATGTAAATTATTAATAAATTAGCGAGGTGCTCTCCATTAAAGGTGCTAAACTACGTAATTACACGTTTTTGTTGTATTTGTGTATTTGTGTATTTATGTATTTATGTTTTGTTGTTTATATAAATTCTTGTGGCCATATTTGATATTTTCGTCACCGCTCTTCGCACCCATTCAACGTTTCTTCACCGTTTTGTGTTCCTAAATGTTCATCAGTTCTGTTCTGTACACCTGTGTGTGTCTGTGTGTGTCTGTGTGTATTTATTGTTGTACATCTTGGCATATTTCATGCAGATTTTAAGCTCAACAAAGCAAAAACCAATGTCGCAAAGTGTAAAACGCTTAATTTTTTCTTTCGCCCCTTGTATTCTGTGCATTTATACCGTTTGCAGGCGCATATCAATGTTGTACACATAACAATTGARCCTTTAACAACAACATCAACTMCAACAACAACAATATATCCAACAACCATAACAACAACAAAAAGCATACACATTGCCGATAGTAAACAGAATGAGATTAACACTTCGCCAACAACAACAACATCGGCGACACTGACTGATAATGAAATCGAAACCGAAATCGAACTTGAAACGAAGAGTCTAAGCGATTGCTTGAAATCGAATAATGGTTCACCTCGTACTGAATTAGTTACGGTGACGGAAGTGTACGACTACACAATTGAAAGTGAGAAATTAGGAACGAAATGTGCTAATGAAAAATCAGTGCAGGTAAAGTGATCACTCGGMTACACACATACTATACATATGTACATACATACAYCCACCTGTATGCGCCGTCTAKTGTTCGATATTCCACATTTTTACTGCAGTAACTTAAACTTAAACCTCGCCCTGGTTGTATTTAATTAATTTTTGAAAGGCTTGAGAAGTCCCCACAAGCAATCCCTGGATTGTAGATCTTGCGTGAGTCTACACTGCGTTTACCTCGGGTGTGTGTGAGTGGGTCTTTCTCCCAAGATTTCTGTGCAACATATCAATTTTATGTCTTCGTTTAATTTCATGTTCCTTGAACATTTGATGAGGCCCCAATTTCATGAATTTTTTGGCAATGATATTTTTACCATACACAAAAACAATTTCAGAAGTGATTTTCAATAGACTTTTGCGTCCTTGAAGTTGCTATCTCAATAAACTGCAAACTGAAAACAAAATTGTTCAAAAAAATAGAGCCTTCTCTAAAGTAAAAATCAACTTTTTCCCTAATTTTTCAACATTGTCGAATATTTAAAAAACAATACGAATTTCAAATTTTCATATTTTGTTGCTTCATGCGAWAGARAGATATTTAAAGAATATAGTACTGTGATCAAATTGAAAGGTGAATTTTCAATTTATACTTCGCATGTTTTTCGAACCGGTTTTTCTGTCAGTTGGTCAAAATATTCATAAGTATTTGAAATACGCGTCGTTTTGTGAGGCTCTAAAAGTGAATTCTTCGATTTTTCCAAGTCTGAATTTATTGAACAAAGAAGTGCGAAAACGYACCATCTCATACTGCAATGCTTATTCGTGATCATTTCGCCAAAAATTCAACAGATATTGTTCCGCCTGATTTGGCCCCGTGTGACTTCCGGCTGTTCAGCTAACTCAAAAGACCACCCCGAGTGCACCGTTTTGACTCAAATTGAAGATATAAAAGCTTAATCGATGAAGGCTCTGATGGCTACACGACGGAGGATTTTTCCAAGTGCTATGATGACTTGAAAATTGAAATTTTGTATCAACTGCATTGAACAAACGACAGTAAAACGGCTATAGTATTGAAAATAATTTGAATTTTGAAAAAAAAAAAATTTTTTTTGAGAAAAATTTTAAATATGTTTTTTGTGTTTTTTTTTTTATTTCTAGGCTGAATAACCCCTTAAATAAGTTGCACCTTGCTTTTAAAATCGGTAATATTTGTAGCGGTAGCATCAGGAAAAGACTCCTCCTTCCATAAAGTAGACAAATTGTTTCAGTTTCGGTATAGAAAAGTGAATTGTGGTCGTAAAAGTTTGTGTAAAAGAACAATATTTCAGATTCTTCAAATTCGAAATTTCATTAAATATATATAATAAAAAAACTTTCTGAATGTAATTTATTTCAGAAAATGTAGTACGTGACGAATTCGCAATGTACTTAAAACTAACTGATATAGTATCCGTATATATATTTTTTTCTAAAGCAAAAATAATTGCAAGCTTTAACACTTTTTATGAATTTGACGCACTGCGCTGTATTAGAGAGCTCTATAAATATGTACATGTGCCTTAAAGATTGTTAAGTAGGCAGCTTTCAACTTCGCTGTTGTGTTACAATGTCTTATAAATATATCTAATAATATTTAAGTTTTTAAAGTTTTTTTTTTTTTTGAATTATTAAACGAAAGTATTTTTGAGCGTAATTGAAATTACGCAAATATTTCGTTTCCTATCCTAAGCGTGTACTAATGATGATTCGTACATTTTAGATTATACCACAATTTGGCAATTTATCAGTCAACAGCAACAATAACCAACAACAAAAGCAATATGTGCCCGACTCACCGATTGTACAGGAGCCGCCAACACCCACCGTCTACGCACAGGCTGCGGTGCAGACGCCGCATTTCCCACAGGCAGCCCAGCGTCAAGGCTACGCAGCGCCACCTGCATCTGCTGCCTACCAGCAACAGCCCATCTACCAGAATCAATACGAGCTCAATGCGGCTGSAATGCCGCCGCCGCCAGCCGTGGGCACAGGCGGACGTCGCAATGTGGCACGCGGTTTACAGTATCGCGACTCCGCTTACGAGTCACGCCGCCAATCGCAAGCCATCGGCGGCGGCGGCGGTGTGCCGCCAGGCATGCTGTCCATTGACAAGTTCCGGCTGCTGAGCGTGCTGGGGCGCGGACACTTTGGCAAGGTCATATTGTCGCAGTTGCGCAGCACCAACCAATATTATGCCATCAAGGCGCTGAAGAAGGGCGATATTATAGCACGCGACGAGGTTGAGTCGCTACTGAGTGAAAAGCGCATCTTCGAGGTAGCCAATGCGATGCGTCATCCATTTCTGGTCAATTTGTACGCGTGTTTCCAGACCGAAGTGAGTTCTTAATTTTTTTCTATTTTTTTTTTGTTTTTGTAATGTCATTTGTTTGTATTTGATTTTGTAGCAACACGTTTGCTTTGTTATGGAGTATGCGGCCGGTGGTGATCTGATGATGCACATTCACACCGATGTGTTTTCGGAGCCGCGYGCCGTCTTCTATGCCGCCTGTGTGGTACTCGGCCTACAGTATTTGCATGAAAACAAAATCATATATCGTGATTTRAAACTGGATAATCTACTTTTGGACACAGATGGTGAGCGCCTAATCACGTGATGAGCTGCCAAACATCATGTTCGCTCTAATCCAAACTCATTTTAGGTTATGTGAAAATTGCTGATTTCGGTTTGTGCAAGGAGGGCATGGGCTTCGGCGATCGGACGGGCACTTTCTGTGGCACACCGGAATTTTTGGCGCCMGAAGTGCTCACAGAGACGTCGTACACACGCGCCGTGGACTGGTGGGGTTTGGGCGTACTGATATTCGAAATGCTTGTCGGSGAGGTKAGTGAACGAAACTTTGTAAAAATGTTGTGCAATATTTAAATCATTGTATCAATTACAGTCTCCATTCCCTGGCGATGATGAGGAGGAAGTTTTCGATTCGATCGTTAACGATGAAGTGCGCTACCCGCGATTCCTGTCACTGGAGGCGATTGCCATTATGCGTCGGGTAAACTGAAATTATATTACAATAATATTGAGGCAATTATAAACGTGTGTACTTCTTTAATGAAAACTTTAGTTATTGCGCAAGAATCCAGAACGCCGTTTGGGTTCTTCGGAACGCGATGCGGAGGATGTGAAGAAGCAAGCGTTCTTCCGTTCAATCAGTTGGGATGACTTGTTGCTACGTAAGGTGAAGCCGCCTTTTGTGCCGACTATCGTAAGTATCCGCCTTAAAATGTGGAAGATAGATGTATAATATATAATCTAAAAATTTCCTTCACAGAACCATCTTGAGGATGTATCGAACTTCGATGAGGAATTCACCTCTGAAAAACCGCAGCTGACGCCTCCAAAGGAGCCAAGACATTTGACTGACGAAGAGCAACTATTCTTCCACGACTTTACATACACCGCCGACTGGTGTTGATAACTGGCAAAAGCGCAGCTCAATTGATTGTAAAATACTGGGAGAGCGAGAACAGTGCGAATGAATTTTCCGCCTTGGTACTGCGAATGTTGGTCGTTATTTGGACACTTATTTTACCGTTTGGAATATACGATTTTGTAAAATGCTTCGCTCTAACTTGTTCAAATGTTTGGTGTGACCATTGCTCTTTAATTCGATTGTGTATTAGTTTAAGTAAACAGTAATTTGAATAGAACACATAGCTCGGCTAGGTATACAAAACAATATGCATTATTACATAATAAAAGAAGCATGTTATTTAAGAGAAGGTGAAAAATTATTTATAAAGAAAAAACAACAATTTTACATACATTATACGCGAATAAAAATACAAAAAAATATTAATGATTTATGTAGAGTTCATTAAAACATAAAAAATCCCGAAATTGAAGTTGGTTTAACTAAAAAAGGATTTTCAATGTTTGCTTTAAACAAATTTATTTAGAACTCAACTAATTACGTGAGGAATTTTTAATAATGTTTGACAACAAACAACCGACTAACAAAAGCAGCTATTTGAAAAATGTGCACCTAAGAAAGTATACAAAATATCGCGAAAATTGAAGAAAACTTCTATGCATTTTGTTTTTGCAAAATTTTGTAAAATGAGAGATGAAAGTAGATTTTTAGTATAAATAAAGATATTGTATTATGTTGAAGTCAAGAAATATCTGCATGCCTTTAGATTAAGCGGAGTCTAAATTAAGTAAATTGTTGATTTTAACAAAAATTTAGATGCTAAACATAACTCATTTTACCGTTGCAAGTTTTTTACGCCATTTACTTAACATAAATGGAAAAGCAAACTTTTTTGCTAACAGAAAGTAACTGAGTTAGCAATTCTGCATAGCATCCACAAGCAAAAAATTGTTGTAAATATTTTTTTTTGTCATTCTTTAAACAAGTTTTACACACATACATACATATACATAAGCAATAAATACTAAAAAGTAAAGTAAAGCGATAAATTCGTATATAAATATACATACTTACCTATATTCATATTATAAGTACATACATATATACAGAAAATATGAATCGAAAATTGAAATGATACGACTACCAAGTCTAATCCACAATCTAATCTTATATGTAAGGTTGCGCTTTCTGAATTTACAATGCAGTTAAAACAAACAGTTAACGGAAAATAAGTTTCCGATTTGAAGAGTTCTATAAAAATTTGCTCAAACCTTAAACATAGATTGTACCTTTGGTGATAAGAAGTTGCAATTTCAAAATCATTGTTGTTTTTGAAAGGTATAAAATTTTTAGTTTGAATTAATTTCTTTTGAAACTAAAGGTGAGTTGAATTAAACGTCGCCCAAGTATAATAACAAAAGTCCAAATTTTGTCTTATTTACTGTTGGTTTTCAAATACTTTGCATATATACATATTCGTTCAACAAAACGGGTTATTGAAACATTTTGTGAACTGATAGAACACAATTTTGCTTGCTTTAAGCTATTTGGCGTATCTTTGCTTGCACATGCATGATAATAACTGTATTCATCATCTGTTTGTAATCGCATTATTTATAATTATTGTTTATAATATACATTTTCCCTATTAGTTATTACTTTGTTTTTGAGTAATTTTAGTTTCTTATTTTAATTATGCTTAAACACTTTTCAATGAAAATATTAATTTCAATTGTAATAAATACCTATTAAATTAACTGGGTTTTTTCAATGAATCATGTATTGTAGAGATAAAAAGTAAAAAATAACTGACAAGTTGGCAGTTCTTCAGTTGTCTGAGTGCACTAAATTTCCAAGTCCTGCAACTTTAAACCTAGGATATAAATATATATATGTACATACATATAAGTATAGAGAAATCGATTGTCAACATCTCTAGAAATGACTTGACTGTGAGCACTGATTGAAACAAGAACACGRGCAAATGCAAATGAACATATTTATTCTCACAAAAGTAAAATACTTCACATAAAGTGGTAGAAACGTCGTCAATAGGGTATGTTCCACCACGTACTATTCAAATCTTTACATGCTTCGGTGGGTACATTGCGAAAGTGATAACCGGTGATAGCTTTATTCGCYCCCCAGTTTGTTAGCTTGCCAGCGRCATCATAAAACTTCACCAACAACCAGAATTCGGTAGGACGCAGTGAATTTGCCAAGTTGCCGTATGAAATGACTAGATGCCAACCTACATGGCCGCCAATTTCAGCTACATAGTTGCGTATCAAGCCCTCTACATCGAACCAACCCCGTTGTGGTGCACGTATGCTATTACCAGCCACCAGCAGTTTTCGATTAATCATAGGACTCTGTGGCACAAAATTATACGCCTGTAGAGTACCACCTAAAGACGGTGCCAATAGATGACCAGCTTCATCGTTTTCGTCCTGTTCCAATTTTCGTACATGATCACGTACGGCTTGAGAGTCTGGCGGCTTTCCGCTGGTCAAATGCTCCCGATATATTTCAGCATTCATTGCTACAGTTAAGTTGATTGTTGCACCTTTCTTTAACTTTGAATAGGACTTGATGGCAGTTTTGCGATCATTAATCTTTACTGTTACATAGTAGTCATCTTTCATGATATCGGCTATGTAATCGTTGATGAAATTGAAATCAGTGCAGGCCTCACTGGAGCCACCATAGTTCATTACTCGCTCTACTCGGGGATATAAAGGACCGCATTTCAGTTTTGATTCCTCGCTACAATATGATTGTGGATTAACTAGAACCGGACAAAAAGGTGGAGTTTGTTTTACTTTTCGTACAATRTAATTCTTATCATTTAAAAAATGCATGAACTGAACACCATCGATTGTAAAGGGAAACGCTACATGGTAATAATGTTCCCATAGACCTAGTGCATGTACACTTCCCATTTTGCCACTTGGTTTGAATTCCTGTATGAACCAATCCTTTTTAGATTGGTTCAAGCCATAATAGTATTGCTTTCCGCGCATAGAAAACGGGTAATAAAGTATAGGTTTCTTTCTACATTGTCCATTTACGATCTCCTTACCCATTTTACCACCGCTGATCACTTCCCTTGTGGACCATCTAGCCGTATCGGTTAAGTAAATAAATTGCCTACCTTGAATCGAAAATGGAAATCCAAGTGTGTAATATTTTATCCATTTTCCGTTATCAGTCTGCTTACCCACGGTTCCAACTGATTTCAATTGTTTCATGTACCAGGTTTGAGATGAAACGGTCAGTACAAAATATTCACGATTAACATTAACTGGGAATATAAGATTGGGTGTTGAATCCCAAAATCCCCTGGATGTCTCTTTACCCARGCGTCCGCCTGTTAAGATTTCTTGAATAAACCAATAATTCGATTCGGTAATGGCGTACACAAATTGTTTGCCTTGAATATTGTAAGCGAATCCCTTATTATAACTATAAACGAATTTCCCTTTGTCCGTATACGGACCCAATGTTCCATCCTTTAGTAATTCTTTGATGAACCAATAATATCCACCCAAAGCGAAGAAATAAGTTTTACCATCCATTTTGAGTTCAAGGAATATTTCGTACTTTTCTGAATAGTAACCGTGTTCGGTTTCATTGCTGATCGTCACTCCAATGCAACCCACCTTAGCAATCGCTGTAAAAGCGTATAAAAACAACAACAACATTTTATGATGCCACGTGCCACCAAGCAGTTATTTGAGTTTGAAAATGAATTAAATTTGTTACTACTGTAGCACTGCAGTTTCACGCTGGCTCTTAATAACTTCGATATCAAGCAGCTAACGGTAMTATCATCACATTGCACGTGAATTTTATTACAAATTGTTGGAGAAGTGTCGCTTTCAGCCAAACAAAGTTTCGAATTGCAAATTTATTTCGAGAACTAATTTCAACCTGCTAATGATGTAGGTGTTCGACCATTCTGGTGGAATAATGAAATAATATTTAGGACCGTAGCGAATATTAAGTTCTTAATAAARATCATAATGAATTGTAATGGAATTTAAATGTACTCGATAAAGCGAATCGACTTTTTTCCGTCGATAAATAAAAATATGTTTAAAAAAATTCTATGAAATTCCATGAATACTTGCTCAAAACAGACATATTCTGTTCTCTAAAGTTTTATTTAGTTTTGTACATTAAAGTTATATAGTATATTTTTAAATATCAAGTTAGCGAACAATTTAACTGTTCGAAGTTATTTCTTAATTTCATTTAACTTACTTTTTATGAACTTCGGTTTTCTTTTTAAACATTTAAATCATAGATAAAGTAGTAATATTAGTACTACATTAATTAAATCAGCACGAATACGTATAAATTTCAGTATTTAGTAAATGTTTTCTCTAGCTTTTTGAGTATTTAGTGTTATAAAAGGTGAAATTAATTTGATATTACAATGTTATATTAGAATTACGTGCCTAATTGCATATGAATGAAAAACCTCACACAAAGTGTATTAAAAGTGCTAAATATTATATGAAACCCTTAAAAAAATAAATTTCAAATTCATATAAAGTTAGAACAGTAACTCCAATAAAGCCATTCATATTTTGCAAAGTTAGATCCTATATACATATTAAAATAATAAAACATATTTTTACACTAAGATCATAAACGTATTAATTAAAAATAACATAACTACAAAAGAATTAATAAATAAAAGATTGTGAAGTTATGCTTCATTTAAATTGTGAAAATTAAGCAAATCAAATTTTCATATATTATATAGTCATTGCGTATTAATAAATTTAAAAAAGTGATTCATTTAACACCAAAATTAATACGTGTTTTATTTATAAAAAACATATCAATGAAAATTTTGTTTTAACTAGGGTGAAGGAGAGATATCGGGAACAATTCCTCTCGGGCTTGGAGTTTTCAGCTACAATTTTTTGCAGACTTTGAACAACAAATCATTGTATTCATCTACGTGGTCCGCTTTTCTGCTACGGGSCTGCATACATACATATGTAGCCAAGAAGTTACCGTTAATGATTTTCTTATCATTTTGCACAACAACTGGGTTTTTTGATTACCCCCGAAGACATTTGGTAATACAAAATATTTGATGATGTATCGCAAACGGCAAGTGTAAAGCATGTACTGAAACATTAAGTTAACGTAAGCATCATACTTCAATAATGCYATTTTGCATATTTTAATTAAAAAAATGTGTCGTATAAAAACAGATATTTTGAAAAAGCGGTTACTTACCATTTTGTCAGACATTTCTGAATATTTTCAATATCGAGTAGGTTTAACGGTTGACTTGACAGCACAGGAATAAATGCTACGAAAGCGTCGTCACGTTGCCCTTGTAAATAAACCAAATTCAAGTCAGAATTGTAGCATTTTTCCAAATTCGTTATTCGTCTGTCTATTAATACAACATTTACATTCGTTCATTTCTTATTGGATTAATTTAAAATTACCACATTGTAAGTCCAAAAACACTCGGGCGCCCAATGCACATTTCACTTGATCCTTGCTGCCYAGTACTTGGAAATCTCGCAGCTGTAAAACATAAACAAAACATGARCAGTTTGAGAGGCTTTGGTTCCCTGGCCGATAAAACTGTGATTAAACACAGCTGTAAAATTCGTGACTACCACTCACCGTGCCAACAAAATTCATCGCAAATCTAGCTTCAATTTTAGATAAGTKGAGAAAATTGTATAAGAGTAATCAACGCGCTGAAACTTATTCCGAAAGTTGTAACATCAATTTGCGGAATAACAGTTTATCACAGATCATTTTTCGACGACTGAAATCCCCTTTACTTCACTTTGCACTGCTATGCCGACGATAAGCGTTGCCAGTGCGTGTTGTTTGTCAAAAAATGCACATGGTAAGATAATTAAACAATTAATTATAAATTTYGACTTTCTTCATTTTCTTGATTCTTATTTGGTGAAAAGTAGAAAGTTTTTGTTGTTTTAATTACAATAATTTATCAATGCAATTTATGAATAGCAACCTTAGATGTATGGAAATGACGAATTGATTTCATTTCACCAACCCGTCTTTACAATGGCTTTAAAGTTTTAGAGATATTGGTCAAGAAACTKTTCATTTKTCGGAAGCGCTGATATTGGACCACTATAGGATATATRTATTAGAATAATTTTTAATTTGAAAAATTATCTTCATGAAATTTGGCACGGATTATTGTGCAAGAGAACGATACAATCTTCGAATACATTGCCTGCATCGGAGCACTATATTATGTAGCTGTCATTGAAACTGACCGTTAAAAATCGAGATAAAGATCTTTTTACCCCTTTATGCTATTTTTCGTTTTTAGGTTTCATCTACGGAGATAGCCGGAATTATTGTCACAGAGGAAAATATTTTTATCTTTCTAGTGAAGGTGTGAGTCAAAAAGAGGTGTCTCTTATCCGAGACTGGCTTGTTCTTTCATTGAGGTCCCAAACCTAGCGCACCACCCTGGGGAGGGATATGTTGTGTTCGCACTTTGGCTCGCCTTCAAATGGATGTTTTTTTGGCAACCCAGAGGATATTTGGTCTARGACCGGAAGTCGTGAGCTACTTGAGCCATATGTAAAAGAATCGTTTCTAGCCACAACCATGTGAATGGCGCTCACTTGCATGAACTTCTAAACATGACTCCATCTTGGAAAAGACCCGTGAAAAGAGAGTCGACTTCGACCACCACCTCTGCTTTTGACAGCACGGAAAGCAGCCGCCTTTATGCCGCTATGTCGCAAAACTAATACGGTCGTATAAACTACTGTTGAGCAATACCAAAAGTTTCATCAGGATCGGGAACTCCGAATCGATCGATACAAAACGATTTTTCAGACAAGTCGGCTCYCTGCGTGCGACTTCTTCAATTTCTGGAGAAAATAATTCGAACTACAGATCTRAATAGAGAAGGTCCAGTCTTCTACTCGAGTGTTGGCTCCCACGTCACTGTTGACAATCATACACCAACAACACCAACAAAAATGTCAGCCTCTAAGTCCAACGCAGAATAATTCTTGCCAACAGGATTTTAAGAAACAACATGGACAGATGAAAACACGGCAGCTCCAAGAGTATTCAACGCAGTACCCGCCGAGGGACGTGGAGGAAGAGGAAGACCTCCACTCTGTTGGAAAGACCAGGTAGAGAAGGACCTGGACGTGGAATCTCCAATTGGCGCCAAACAGCGAAAAGCAAGAGTGACAGGYTCGCTGTTATTAACTCAGCTATAACCGCGTTAGCGTATACACCAATAAAGAAGAAGAAGGTGTGAGTAAAATGCGATAAAAAAAGATTGAGAAATGGCTTGGGTGATAAGCCCATCACATGTCTTCAGAATAAAATTGAAATGTTTTGGGGGTTAATATGAAATGCTGTGGTCGCTGCCACTATTTTTACTGTGAACATACCTTCAACAAAAATACAGCAGTCTAAAAATAAAATAGCAACTCATCGGATGATAAGTACATCGTCGTAGTCGGTCCAACAACTTGCAACCAATTGCGTGCGCAACCGCAGTTGCACTTGAACTTGCGAAGCCATGCAGATAATTAAGAACATTACAACAGTTCCAGCTGCATAACGTCAATAACACAGGCAATTTAAAACAATTTTCCAACGCTTRKYCAAGTTCAAGATAGGTATGTCCAATGGAGGCAGACTTACGCATCGGTATGAATGTGCGCAGCGCAATGGCACGTACTCTCATTACCGCTTTCGCAAATAGCCGCTGCTGCAACAAAGACAACAAGCAGGCSACCGCAGTAATAAGCGAAACTTCTGCGACCATTCACTTTTTGCSATTTGTCTGCCACATTCGAAACTACCTTGCCTGCACCACATCCCAAAAGCTAGAAGTGTTTATGGAGATTTGCGATGCAAGTAAAAAATGCGTTCCTCGAGAATGCCGTCGTTCTGCTCTTAGTTAACGCAAAATCAATTTAGATTTTTCAACTSCTGCCCAATTAGAGGATGACAGTAGGTTTTGGTATAAATACGATTGTTCAATCGTGGTTTGGGCAACAGTACGCTTTGCGACAACCGACGTGTGCAGACCATTTCTGAATAAGTTCTTCCCTTGCAAATTTATAAGAGACGAGAAAATGTTCAAACTGGTAAGTGGTAAAAGAGCACCCAAAAATAGGTATTCATTACAAAGTACTTTTCTTCGATAGGTGGCACTGCTTTTGTTCMTTAACGCCGTTGTAGGCAAAGTAACCGAAAAGCCTGATGTCTTGGATGCCGCAGAAGACACCGAAATTCACTTGGTCCCAACACTGCAGGCCTCTTCGATAATCCAAGAACCCACATTGGCCAAGGTGGCCGATTTGATTCACAGTGTRCCCACCGCTGTTTCTCATCAGAGTTCGACCATAGTTCACGACCGCGCCAATGTAGTCACGCCGATTRTAGCACCAGCAATTAAGACACACATCACTCCGGTTATCAACTCGTACGTTTCGCCACTAGCACGTTCTTTTCCCAGCTTCTATCCGTATAGTTACTATTATGACTTCTATCCTTATACCTACAAGAGTATCTACCAAGTATAAAGCTGTATCATAAGAAATTGACTATTATGACATAAAAATAAATGCTTTTAAGATGATTTCCTGGAATATTTCTATCCAAAACAGTTGCCAAGGGCGATTTCCAAACACCTTGTAAAAGTTGTAAGGAGTTCAAATTTAACCGCGAAGTCCATTCAAAATATCTTTACAGGGCTAAATGGAAGTCGATATTATGTGGAATTTACCCATTGCTTTTTTCGAAGATTTTTATTTTATTGGATTCAGTGACTAACTTTAGTTCAATATTTTTGAGATGATGCTAAAGAACAGTTTTGGTTAGACTTGGGTTGGTTGAAAATACCTACATTACCATTATTCATGGTTAGAAATACGATAGGCCATGAAATTAAAATGGTAATAAGGCTATGAAATGAAATACAATTTTCACTAAGGAAGAAAAGTACAAATTACAAGTATATTATCCAATAGTCAATGCTGGATCTCAAGATGGGTAGTAATACCAACTGAGCCAATAGTAGGCTCAGTAGTCCGGTTATGTGCTAAATAATGTCTCCTAAGTTTTTAGATGTCAAGGTGGGACATCAGATAAGTTCGTTTAACAGATTTGRCAAACCGATGCTTTTTAATTATTTTTTTAGCTCATACAACAAAAGACGAAACATTGGCATAAAATAGTATAATTTATACAAATATACCTTTAAATAAAAAGAGAAGAAAAAAGGAAGTCTTATAGTACCATATATATGGAAGAGCATATCCATAAACATACTTATGATCCGAATCGAGATCGGCTTCAGCGATGAATGGTTTTTATCTTATGATATCAAAACTCGTATGCAAATGTAAAGTTTTTATATTTATGTAGCTATTATAGTGTTTGTGTGCAGTAGCTTGGAATTGAAAGGCTTCGTTTAGTAGAAATATTTTGTTAGTCATATAATACGAAGTCCTTGAAAAACCACATGAAGGTGTGCAAAGAATGTGGTTATGCATTTCGAACGCAAATCCACTTGAATGAGCACTTTCTAATTCCAAGCCACACTAGAATTATCATAGGAGCGAAATTAAGGGGTAGGTGTAAGAGAAGAGCAAAAGTGCAACGCAAGAGCCACAACAGGCAAAGYAACAAAGTTCCATAACTTGCGTGCGATGTTTTTTTTATTTTTCGCGTATTTGTTTTCTTTATGTCACAGTCATTCGAGCAAGAAAATCAACGCTACAAAGCRGACGTGAGGAAATGCTGCAATGCAAATGCATGGTATTTTCACGACTGACGAGGACGCACACGCGTGGCACATGTGCCTGCAATGGAGTGCAATTCGCCAATTCTCCAAATACAGGGTTTGTGCGGAAGATATTAGGACTGAGTCGATTAAAAAAATTTATTGAAACAATAGTTACAATTTTTTAAAAACTTTCAAAATAGGCTTGTTCTGCTTCGATTCAGCGCTGCTAACGCCGAGGTGCATGCTGCTTGGATCCCTTCTGGATCCCTTCTCAAAATGCTTGCCTTTCATCGCGTTTTCAGGCAAGAAACGAAAAAAGTCCGGATGCTCACATCTGAGTTGTAGGGCGACTGTGGAAGCATTGGGACGCAGCCTTGGTTAGAAGCTGTTCACAAGAGAGGCGGTGTGAGCCGAGGCTGTGATGTCTTGTCTGACCCGATTTACCCTTCGTTTGAGTCTCTTGCGGACTTCCACATAAAACTTGGCGTTCACGGTTTGTCCAGGAGGARCAAATTCATGGTGGATAATGCCTTTGATGTCAAAAAGCACACTGAGTATCGCTTTCTCTTTGGATTTTTCCTCTCTTCCGGTCTTCATCAGCGACCTCTTCCCGACCCTCCAAAAGGCTTGGTGCCACCGAACACATCACTTCTTACAGCAACATCTGGGTAAGCTTTTCTGATCATACCAATCGGCTCAGTMGCAGATTTACCGAGCTTCACGCGAAAATGTTTTTCCTGACTCTCCAGATGCTCGGAGACAACTGACTTGCCACTCATTCGTTAGCTAGGCCCTCTACCGAATGCAGTCGGTGCGCGCACGCTCCAAAGTACAGTCGCGGCAAAAGAAAATCAGTCCTATTACTTACCGTACAAACCCTGTACCTTCCTTACATTCGTCGGAATGTGTGCGATGTGGGTGAATTCTGTTTCCCATGTTCGAAAATATAACTATTTTGCCAATAAAATTAGGTTCTAGTATATTGACACGTATCACGATAATGGACCTTACAGTTTTTGATCAAAGAGAGGGACAGTTTTGTCAGTCTTTCTTAACGGTTATACTACATAAAGCCTTTGCACTTCTAGTTTTTTAAAAGAATACTAGAATGCTAGAACTTCACATATGCAAAGACCTTGGGGCTTGAGAAAGATCCAAACTGAGTGAAAGRCCTGCATTTTGGTGTCAAACAGTGTGTGCCTTTGGTTTACAGGTTTACAGACAACTATTCYCGATTTCGCAAAGCGCGACAAGCTTGCTCACTAGTTTGTGAACCCAATTCAATACTGTATTTGTTTTGGGATACTAACCCCATCATTGCGAGCACATACCATGTGTACTTACACCCACGTATGTCCGATGGAAGACACTTGAATGGGGTTAATTAGCATAGCTGCCATGGGCAAATGAATTTGGCCTGCTGCGGAGACAGCTGTCAATTGGCTGTAATGAACGGAAAATTTCAAAATTCCTCAGCGTAAGCAAAAATACTAAGCTAACAGCTTRTTACCATAGGAAAAGGAAGCATTTGAGGACTGCACGCATGACAAGGATATGCGCGAATGTACGTGTGCACAAAATCATATRCGCGTATTAACACAATTCTAAATTTTCAGAAAGCGTCAATTCAAAAATTCGTGATATCGCTTAGCACCAGCAGTTGCGTCCGTCAATCAACGCTTCTTCATTGCCCTCAGTTAATTTATTCGAGAGCAGTTGTTTGAGCACTTGCTTGCAATCAAGTGTCGTCGCTGGTTATGGATACAACGAACATAAATTCTAAAAGAGTATACATATATACATATACTATATACAATGTGACAAAAATGCTCCCAGAAATTCGCCAGACAAATGATTTTCAGAAAAAAAAATGTATTTGCTACGTTGGTAGGGCTGTCCTTAATTAATATGCCAAATATGAGCATGATCTGTCAACTAGATTGCTTACAGCAGCTGCTTAAGTCGGTACACTTCAGTAATGAAGAAATGACACGCTCTGGACGACCTTCAACGTCTGCAAAAGATGAAAATATTAAAAAAGTGAAGGAGACATTGTGCTTGAATATCGGGACAAAATCGACAAGGGTTAGAGAGATGCCAAGAAAGCTTGACATGAGTTTGACAAACAAGTCAACAATCATCGGAATAGAGCGGAAAAGACGAGCCGAAACCAAAAATATCACTCCAAAGCCGCTCAAAAATCAAGGCGATGCTCATTGTTTTTTTTCGATATTCGTGGTTTAGTGCATCATGAATGTGTTCTTGAGGGACAGACGATTAATAAGAAGTTGTATTTGGCTGTATTGAGGCGTTTACGTGAGAACACCCATCGAAAACGGTCGGAATTGGGGAAGAACAATTCGTAGATTTTACACGATGATAAAGCAGCATCGCGTTGAGCCACTGTGGTGACCGAATTTAAAGTCAAAAACGCAATGAATACGATCGATCAACCATCGTATTCAACAGATTTTGCACCATGTGATTTCTTCTTTCCTCAAACTATAATTGCCACTCTGTGGAACCAGTTTTCAGTCGATCGAAGAGATAAAACCAAATCCGCTGTTTGTTATTTCACACGTTAAAGTTTATGAAGCAGCAATTATCATGCTTACGAGTAAACTTCTGCTTGCGGACTGGATGGTAGGCTTTGTACTTAATTTCAGAAGTTTTGAGGTATGTGAAACGTTCAATTSCTGTGATCTGCTCATAAAAGATACCCGAATCATTTGTATAAGTTATGAAGTAATAAACTTCAATCATCTAACAAAAAACATCATAAAAAAAAAATCATTCAAGTCTCGCAAACATCGGGTGATTTCTTTCATATATCACTGCTGATTTAAGATAACAGATAGTAGCATSGCTAATAGAACTACTATATAATAAACACAAAGGTAAATAAAGGATGTTTGGAGTCCTATTTTAGACTGACTTGAACGTTCTCACTTCTCTAGTATACGAGTATGTTTACTCTGAAGAAACTTCTTAGTATGCTGATATGAYACAATTAAATCTTTCTCATTTCTGAAATAATTGCTACCATATTTAGACTGTTTTGTATTATATTMAATCAAATTGGATTTGCTAATATTCAAAACACAGCATCCCGAAATAATCACATAATATTAATCACAGGCGGTAGACAATTATACACACACTCATATAGTACTATTTGCAATGAGAAACTTGGTAATATGCATACACACATACGATGTAGTATGTATATTGAAGACAATGAGTGTTGCTAGAACATTGAAGAAACGTCACTTTGAACGCAACATTGTCAGTCTCCATTGACAGCGAGTGACCCACGTGGTTTGTGCTGAAACCGAATTGTGGTTTCCTAATTGAGTTATAAGCTGGCCAATTACGGCATTTCCGTGATCATCATTCGCAGCCACAAAGCATTCGTTGTCTGCTCGTGTGGCGACATTATATTTGCTGTTAATACATATGGACTGGCATACATTGTTTAGGACTTGAGTAGAAGAGACCACATTAATAAAGATGGGAGTATGCACGGGGATACGCATCAAAATTTCTCCTCAATCCACCTCACTGCCATACTGGATATGAACTAATGTTGAACCGCATGGGATTGTCGAAGCTACAAAGCTTTCGAAATCATAAATTTATTGCTCTTGTTGGTGGTTAATTTGACCTACAGCTTGTTTGTACCAGTAGTTCTGAAAACTAACAGTCCAAATTCATTCATWTGCATAGAAAAATGTGGTCGGTTGACTGGTTCACTGATCATCTTAGTCGGTCTAGTTACGATACAGTTTATACAAGTGCATTTTACGGAAGGAGGTCTTTGGTAAGTTGGTAAGAAGCCTGCAAGTRTAGTAATTCATACAAACAGACCCAGCTTAACCACTTTGAACGTTTACTCAGGTCCTCAAATAATACCCACACATGTACGGTGCTGTGTATGACAATGTTATTCTGTGTAAAATTAATAACAGCTCAATTAGTCGGTCCGTTTGCATAATTAGTTTGTTTGTTGTTTTTAATTTGTCCATTTCCCAACATTGACACAAACAATCATTATTTGGAGAGAGTTGTGATGTCAGTGCCGAATTTCATTTGAAGGCCGAAGCGTTGGCCACCTGCTTGTATGTGTCATAGTGCTTAAGTACTGCCCTTAAGGCATTAGTGAGTAACGAGGACGTTGGACGGAATGCTTGTTCCTTGTGCAACACGAATATTAACTAGAAAATGACTTTAATTACCACTGTAAATAGCCAAAATTTCAACAGAACTATAATGTTACGCTATATACTGTCCAAATAGCCACAGGATATGCAAAGACAACAGCACAATACAAATATCAAGGAATTYTTGAAAGTAAAGAGGGTAAGCTCAGCTGCAAAGTACAACAATTTTGTGATAAATGGTAGGATGATAAAGTCTTTATGAAATGCTTTTCAAGCAAGCCACAAAGATTTTCACTTCGCAAATTCCGCACACATCATTTATATATTCACAAACACATGTGTAGGAAGCCAGTGTATTGTTGTTATGGGTCACTTGGTGTGGCACCAGCAGGATATGCACTTGTCATTTATTGCACTGAATGTTTTGAATACTAATTGCACTAACAAAATTTCTGAATTACTAACTGTAAGTGGAGAAATGAAATCATATACTGCCACAGGGCAAAATTCACACACACATACAGCATACAATTGTGGCATTGCCTTTGGCGTATTTGGTGCAAGCCATTATGCAGTGAAATATTAATAGTTTATTGTCTTCTTCTTACTTCTTCGTTCAAGTGGTGTTCTAAAACAAAGGCAAGGAAAATTAAATGCAGAATTTATATAGAACAATAATTAATGATAGGTTCTTTATTGGTTGGCATGTTTTTCGAAAATAGTCTTATTTTCCTTTTATTATCGAATTATAGCCAAGCGCCGGTAAATGGTACTTTATCAAACCATCGCGGTGAAATGAAGTGGAAAAGACGAAAGTAAATACTTTTTACAGCGATATTAAAAATTAGATGTGTATTCCGTATTTATTATGTAAATATAAAAATATAATATTTTTTAATATTAACTTTCATACATCTTCCTACATTATATTGTCATTAACTCYGCTGCGGACGGCTGGGCACTCAATTGTGCGACATTCAATGCCTGACCTTTTGCCTCCTTTTCCTTTTATTAATACGAGTATATTTATTTGTCACTTAGCGCCCTACATTTTATCTTAAGTACTTACTGCGTCCCGTTGGACGTCAATCCAGTTATTTTGAGGCATTTCACCATTAAAAATTTCGCGGATTTCGCTTCCAAATCTGTAAGCTGCTTATGAAATATTTTGTTTCGTAGTAGTAAACTTCTACTTCACATTAACCTCASTTCCATTGAGGTTATTTGGGCAACTTGCTTTACTTACATATTTTGTGTCTAAAAGTTTTCCTACCTGCGTGTCATTAATTTCCAGTTAGGCGCTAAAATTTTATACAAATTGGCTTGCTGACTTCTTGTTAATGGAATAGGCAGGGGTTGAAGAGTATATGAGTAATTGCCGAAAATATGAATTTCATAGAAGTTTTAAGAAACTGAGTGGAAAATTTGTAAGAAAGTATCTTTAGGTAATAGTACTTGGTGTTATTTATAAAACTTCGGTGGTAGATTCGAAAATCTCAAGGCTTTAACAATAAAAAAAAAAAAACCCATGAATTGATTCAGTCAAACTTCTATTAAGCATACTCATATTACCTTATTTCAAACACTTTTATAAAGCAAAAAGTGCCTTCCAGCTAACTTTTTATTATAGCGTACACATAGGACTAGTCGTAGTGGAGTARATATATCGCACCCTGCTAATAGACTTGAGTCCTTCAATAAATATAATCAAAATAAAAAAATTTCGTTTACCATTTTGAATTTAAAGGTCAATAAGGATGGAGCAGACAATAAAAGGAAAGTGTGTTTGAAAACCACGTTCGATTTACGTAATTGCTTGAGCATTTTCCAACTCAAATAATTTACTTTGCTACCTCTAAGAGTACTATTTAGACAACCAAAATACATAGGCGCAACTTATGTACACCGTGCCAGTTGCCTTTTCATGCGAATTAGTTTAAGAATATGTATGTATGTTCGGTGCTGAAAGATCACGGTTTCTATGCCGAAATGTAAATTGTAACTATTTGAACGGAAAGTGTTGCACCARCTTCGAGCTGAGCGCTACTAAACAAACATTTCCGCGTCCCTCGTAATTCCRTAAGCTCTTTTATGCACACAAACAATATCCTCAAACTGCTAAAAGAACAAACGGCCACAGTAGGAGAACAAAAATTTACATACAAATTGACTGTGCGATAAGCYGGGAGATGAGACGAGCTGTCACTTAGTTCTGGATGCGGAGTAGCTTTGCACAAGGTTGAAGAAGAAATTTCCAGTTTGGCTGCGTGGTCTGTTTGCCTTTCGCGATTTCGTGGTATGATAGACTGCAGTGGAGTAGAGTAAAAGTTGAACCAAAGAAAATTTGTTGAATATTGTCATTTTGTCTATAAGTTACTAACACCTGTTGTATATGTTGTTGTAAGGTTAAATTTCATTTATCTGCAAGTKTTCTTAAGTGACCCTAATCAGCGGCAGTTCTCGAAACTACATACATAGTTCGTGAGAATATTTACATWATTAAGGCAAATTTGCTACCTGCACTTACTTTTTGTGCTTGGCACTCCCCTCAAACCACAAGTACTTCTACATTTACATTATATAAGCGTCAGAGTAATGTTCAACCGGCGACTGCGAGTAGAATAACTTTTGTGTGCCACACTTTCATACCACTTTTCAGGCTTATGGCAGGGGCCGGTATCATGCATAATATTACTTGATTATGGCAGGATTGTATTGACAAGATTACATGTGCGCGCTTATATCTATTGTGCAAAGGATTAGTGATTAACAYATACCTTTTAAATAGAAAAGGGTGCGTGTATGACCGCTAACACTTAACGCATGTATTGCATATCCGTTAAGGGATTACCTACTCCTACACTWCTAGTGTAGTGTATCATTTCCATTCATGTCTGCTTATTTACCTTTGAAATTGACCTTTTTTCCTTTGTATTTTGCTTATTTGTTTATGTTCTCTTAATTTAAATCCTTGGTAATCTGGGTATTTTGCTCTACTTCAACCAATCAGTCTGTGCCAATGCTGATTTGATGCAACGCCAGCATTTTATTATTCATATTTGGCGGTTAGGTCCACAACCTTCACTTGAACTCCTTTTTCAAGTTAGAAATAAAGTAAAAAGTGAATAACCATATATATTATGGAAACTGCCAAAAAGTGARGTGAAAGAATCATAAAAATTTATTAAAATCAACAAGATTTAAAAGATTCCCCTCAAGGGAAGATACTGGAAGCAGAAAGCTTCTAAAACTTAGAAGTGATYGCATGGCATACCATTTTCTCAATGACTTTAAAATTGAAAAATATTTTTTTTCTCCTTAAGCCAAAATTACATCAACAAATTCTGATAAAGCTCAAACTAAAAACTTTAAATTCTATAAATATTCCTTCCGTTGGCAACAAATACACATAGACGCCAAGAAAACCGCTTTTATATGCAGGCATCGCATATTTTGCGAATAAACACTTCAATTACAATGAATAATTGTTTCAAATGTTGCGGTGGCGTTGACAAGTGCTTTCTTCTACGCTGCAGCCCTAGGTAAAAGCCAGACACCAGAATGAATGCTAGCACAAAGATAAACAACAAAACAGTTCACATTGCTTTGGTATTTGTAATCGTATTTGCCATTAAAGTCGGGCTATTTTTAACGGTGATAGGAGCCTGACTGTCAAGAGGCCATCAACTGCTAGGAGCTTATTGTGATGTTGCCAAATAATCGGCGAACTGTAGTGTCACGCTTCTTCTAAAGGGCTGAAGACACATAATGACTGTGCGAGACGGCGAGTGTGCGTATGTCAGTGGTTGTTTTACACTAGTAAAGAATGCGTTCAGTTTACCACGTTGTAATTTATAGAATWGTGTTTCTTCTTCTTCTTTACAGTCCTTTCTTCTTTTCGCTATTTGGCGYCGATTCGGGATGTCAMGTGCAGCCAGCTCCTTCTCCACCTGTTCTCTTCAACGGAGTGGAGGTCTTCTTTCTCYTCTGCTTTCATCGGCGAGTACTGAATCGAAAACATCCAAAGTTGGAGTGTTCTCTCCGGCTGTCACTTGATTCCCTGAACAATGTCAATGTCGTCGTATATCTCACATATCATCGATTCCCCATGGAATGCGGTATTCCCCGTGGTCAATGCGCAAAGGACCGTACATTTTCCGCAGAACCTTTCTCTCGAAAACTCCATCATCCATGCCTCTGCACTATATAAGGGGACGGGAGTTATGATAAACTCGTAGAGGTTGGTCTCTGTTTGTCGAGAGATTAGTTAGCTTTTCAATTACCTACTCAGTCAAAATAAGAACCTGTTGGCARGAGTGATTCTACGTTGGATATTGTCGTTGGTGATTATAGGGTTAACGTGTGAGCCAAGTCGCGAGTCCGATGACTGTTTGYATGATGAAGAAGATACTTCGTCTTTTCCTCGTTTACAACCAGACCGATACGTTTCGRTTCCCTATCCATTCTGAAGAAAGYAGAACTAACGGTGGTATCACCGGCGTACGCCAGCTGCTGTACACTTTTTTAGAAGATTGTACCTGCTCGATTAAGTTCTGCAGTATTATTTTCTCTGACAATAGATTGAAGAGTTCACAAGATAGGGAATTCCWTGTCTGAAATCTCGTTTTGTATAAAACTGCTCGTAGAGRTTCTTCCCGATAGTGACGCAACTTTTGGTGTTACTCAACGTCAGCCTACACTGCCATATGAGCTTTGCGGGGATACTAAGGATACTACTAAAGAGGCAGTTCTTTTCGTGCTGTCAAAGGCGGCTTTGGAAAAGTATTAATCATACAAATTCTCTGAATATTTTTTTTATTTTACCCATAGCTTTTAAGAATGCTTTTTCTGCCACCATCGCCGTTATCAATTAAAGTTATAATGGTGTAAAAGTTCTCGCTTCTTAATTTARCAACTTAGTCAGCCAACTGTAGAAAGTTGGAAAGTTAGCATTTTTATAACAATGACAGCTATTTTTGCGAAAAGAAAAGCTACCGCTACTTGTGTGCTGTGTGATGTTTTTTCTCATTAAATTTATCTATTTCTTGCTTACATTTTTCCGTACTCTCGCTCTGCCTYAAAATCTTTTGCCTTGGCATTAAAAACTTGAGTTTCATTTCTTTTCGGTTTTACATAAGCAGAGCGGCATTCAGAAAAAGTTTTCTATCCCTATTATCTGCCAACATTCTATCCGGTTTCGTTATCCGCCCTGTGACCGGCAACTGTTCCGATGTTGCTCAAATTTCACTTTAGTGCTCTTCCTTTGTGTGTGTGTTTCTGTCCTATCATAGCACGTCTTCATCGATGCAACACGAGCTATCAAATTTCCTAGTCTACTTTGCACGAGGGCAATTATTGCTAAGCAGTTCATAAATGTCCGTATGATTACAGGATACATACACACTCATATACATATTATAGATCTCGCATTATACTATTATAGTATCCGATGTAAATTACACTAATCGTTTTTGAAATTCAATTAGCTGAAGAGGAGGAAATGTGATGCGGATGTACGGGTTTGGCGAAACGTGCCATGCAAATTCGAAAGCCATTGTACTTGTAAAAGCAAAGAGAAACTAGTGGAACGCTGAAGCATGCATCTAAAATGTTTTCATAGAATTTCTGCCGTTTACCGATGCTCTTGTTCTTGGATTACTAGGTATGTGTATATATATGTGTGTACAATCCATATATATATATATACTCATATATATATTCATATACAAAAGAAGGTGTTTAAAAGAAGCAGATAATGAGTTTGATAACAAATGCGAAAGGTATTTTATGACATATCTACGGACCTACAACAAATATTGGGTAGTTTTTTAAACTTATTTTTCTGTATTTATAATACAAAATAAACAAAAATAATATGTACCATTTTGGCCGACCACTTTTTGTCATTTTTTCGCTAGAGACATCCATCAGTGTAAATCGAAAATTTGAATGACATTCTTCCCTTTTTTATACAAAAATTTCAAAATATAACGAATTTATTTATTATTTGCATTAATTTTTTAACAGATCTAACTTTTTTTTAACTTCTCCCAAATTTTTTTATTTTTTGATTAAATGAAGCTTAAATCTCACCTTTCCAACACTATACAGTATGACACAATGTGATTGGTAGCACTGGAGATATACGACTGCAACGACGTCTATTGACAAAATACGAAGAGACTTTTTCGACTCCCTAATATTACTTCATTGCGAAGTCAAAAGTTATAGGCTTTAATCAAGGCACCTTTGTATCGCCGAAGCACTTTGAGCTTATCACCGACTGGTTGAGGTGAATATCCATTTGTACACCCGGAACAAACGAATTTTTGTCACACCCAGAGAGAAGCGTCGTAATAAAGGAGCATCGTTATGAGTTAGGTCGATTTGGCATGTCCGTCTGTCGGTACTGCCGGCGATAAGAATCGAAGCAGACATTTTTGTACCATATATCCGATTATGCCATAACAAAAGCACTTGCAAGGGTTGTGTGTATCCGAAGCTTTTCTGTTTTGCCTTATTTTGGTGTCAATATTAATCTGTTAGTCTGTTAAGCGAAGAATACTGTACGGAACGTGTGAATTCACAATAAAGATAAGAAAGAGAAAGACAAAAGATTTAATGATTTGAGCAGAGTAGATAGCAAAAAGACTGTCCAAGCCTGAGTAATAAAAATTATTACTCCAAAACAAAGGAAGCGCGCAAAATGAAGACGCAATAAAAATTCTCTGACCAGCGTTTTGCATAACCAATCAAATTTTTCATGAGTTTTAGCAGCTGCTTTGGTGATTCGTTACCATACAATAGAGCGAGTCAACTTACAAGGAGCCAAAACTGGGAAAAATCGCGATGCGGGGAATGTTTTACGGATGTTTTTGAAAAATGTTGCCCAAAAGACAGCCAGCGATACTTTAGGCGACGTTTAATTTTTCGGGATTATAAAAATTTCTTCATTAGTTTTTGAGATATCCGAATATTATATATCATAGGTCGGAATCACTGAGATCGCACGACTACAAGTATATCACAATATCTTCCATTCAACCGATTATTCAGATACATTATTTTCCTGCACCCTGTCTTTAATTAAAGAGTTAAGAGCACGCATAACAGGAAAAATGAAGAAAATCGGACAACTATAACTTACATGGTGTTTCCCAAACAACCGACTACTCAAAAATTTTATACATTTTGGGCAAAACGAGATTTTATAAAAGAAAATATCGATCTGCTCTAATGTACATACATATGTACATACATTTATGATTCCGTATTTCTTCGCAGCGATTAGTTCTACCAACTTTACGCTGATGCTTTCCATAGCAGTTATAGCATCAAGGCTCTGCTTGCCATAACCATTAAGGAAGTTGGATTAGCTTATTGAAATAGTATACTATATACTTGTATGTAAGTATAATTCATCAGTGTTGAGTTAATTAGCGCGCTTAAAGAAAAAGGAAAAAAAAAAACAATTTAATTAAGTGGCACTTGTTGAAAATGAAAACCTCTTGCTTGTACGTTAATAAGAGAGTGCTGATTACTTGAAATAACGATTTAGTTGGATTTTTTAATTAAAATGCTTTGCGGAGTTGACACCGAAAGTGAACGCGCTCATTTGCTGGACAAGTGACAGTCGACAAGCGGGCAGGCCAACTGTGTCACAAACATCTTCATAATGGATAATCATTTAGCATTAGAAAACAATTATTTAAAGGCGATATAACACAATAAGACTAGAGGATAATCTCTGCCAAAAAAATAAGAAGTTTTCGCGAAATACATATTAAAGTTGATAAATTTGGTACTAAAGTTTGTTAAAGCACTTATAGATTCACTATTTCAATGATTATTTTTTCCAAAAGCAAATATTTTACTTATTGTACACAAATGTCACAGTTTTATTACACAAATCAAGGAAAAGTAAGGAAAATATTTAGCTTTTACCGTTCAAGCAATATTCTCTATCAAAAAATAGTAATTGTAATAGCAGGGAATCGAAAAAAAAATAAAAATTACATAGAAATTACTAGAGAGTTTATTTATACATATATTTATTAAAGTTTTCCCTTACTGGTTTTAATATAACAATACCCAAACGCAGAATCAACAACCCTTCGACAACCGTTCGTTAATGTGTGGCATACAAAATATGCCGTTGGGCGTCAGCTTAGAACTGAACAGGTGTTCTGCCTTCATGAAAGTCAAGTAATTTCTGCAGACGAAATTAAGTTGGCTTATGATTTAATTTGCTCTTAAGTTGTCACCAGTTGCTGCCTTACGCTTCCCTGCGTCACATAGTTCAAAGGCTCTTTGTTTTATAATGACAACCTTTTTCAGCCGAAAGGAAGCCGGTCTGAATTAAGTGACTTTCATTG
This sequence comes from Bactrocera latifrons, assembly GCF_001853355.1. NCBI lineage: Eukaryota > Metazoa > Arthropoda > Insecta > Diptera > Tephritidae > Bactrocera > Bactrocera latifrons. The sequence goes on along the minus strand of NW_017537223.1, from coordinate 182,545 downwards.
AATTCTTAATTAAATATATGTATGTAAATATCATGGTATGTATGTACTTATAAGTACGTACATACACATTCAACTAGATACTTTCGAGTAAGTAACATATGTATACACTTTGAGGTGTTTTAATAAAACACATAAATATCTGTAAAGGAGAAGTTTTGTTAATAAATTTCTAAGGTTTGTATTCTTGCGTATTAAATATTTGCAAGAAAATTTAAATATTTGTGACGTTACTTAAAATTAAATAATTTCCAATAATCACGAATTTTCTCTTAAGTGTCGTAGCATCTACTTGTCTACATTGACCTTTTAAATTGTGGCCAAACCTTTTCGATACAATCAATATATATTGTTTTGCCATTCGCATAACGGTAAAATAAACAACGCGTATAACCGAAGATTTCATACGCTTGGGACTTGCAAGGAATAAAGCGAGGGAAGTACCTTCACCATATAAGGCTTGTTATATGGGGTCTAGAGTTCCACCCGATTTTTCATTCATTCTAAGCGCATATCACGCTCCCTATTTTATTCAAATAAATCAGTTCCAAAATCTTTATATTGAATATTTTGGGCTAGATTTACTACAATCAGGAGTGGAATCTCTCTGCTTTTCAATAATAAATCTGATACATTGACCAATATTTTCGGTAAAAAGTCAACGGTAGGTATAAAAATTCCTTATACAGCGGAGAAAGTTGGCTTTTCAGCCCAGAAATATTAAACTTGTAATTGGTGTTGAGTGTAACAATGGATTGTATGTAAATTAAATCTGCAATTATGTCAACTTCGATTAAATGTCTACCTTTTAATTATCTTTATATATGAAAATTACGTGTCACGTTGTTTGTACGCGAGGGAACTATTGAACCGATTTTAGTAAAATTTAGCACAGTGTGTCCTGATCGAATCAACTTAGAAGATAGGATAGTAAAAACCATTCATAAAAAAAAGTAACAGTGAAAGCTTTATTAAATGGACGCTCTATTAAGCGGGTAACTTTATTAACTGGACACAAAAGCTGGTAACCAGATATTGAGAAAGCAGCCGTAAATTCGTTATTTTTTCCAATGAAATTTATTTGTATGAACAAATTAAACCTCAAGTACAAACCCTTGCATTCTTATACCGACAAAAACGTTTTCGCCTTTATTCGTAAATACAATTTTCACTGTATTAAATAGTTTATTATATGAATAATAGTATAAAATGTATACTACAGCACCGGGGAAATTTTCCTCTCCAAATTCATTGCTTGAAAACTTAATACTGATTATTAAACTAACCAATTTTTTCCAAGCTCCACTATTTGCCTATCGTAGTGAAATACTGTATAACTAACACTTATATGAGACATTATAAATTATTTCTCTTACTACTGCAACCTATTGAACCGACCCTTCTCATTAGCAACTCTTCGTCACTCGATAAGCATATGCTTTACTTTCTGAGCCTTCAGACACTTTACTGTTGACATCAAAATCAATAATAAATCACTGTCAAAGTGTGAATTCACCAAACAGCGTTTAAACAGCAACGACAAGAATTATTTGCTCGGCACTCCACGCCGAAATGCTGACATGTTTCTTGGAAAATAAAAGGGGTTCAGCAAAGCTTTACACACATAAAACGAATCAATCAAGTGGAAACTATTGCAAAGGGTATAAGAGCGGACTGTGGATGGAAACATAAATTTCTTTTATTATGCAAGATTTGTTCTGTTTGCTGTGCCATATGCCAAATAACTGATATTGAGGTAGGACTCGAAATAAAATTGTAATTACTAATTTAAACATAAGTCGTTGTTTTATATTTTTATAGAACATCGTAAATATTGTATTAGATCTAATATATACAAAAAATAAATATTTTTCTCATGACTTTTAGTTATCGTTAACGGTTTTATGTAACTCAGTGGTTTTTCGCTGTTATTGGTAGAATTGTTGGTGAAAGCAACTCGGCCGCCGCCAAGTCAAGTCATTATCATTTCAAAACATTTGCCAACATTGACATTCAATTAATTGATATGAAGCTTAAGCTATTTGTTTGGTAAACACAAAGCCGTAGCCCTTAATCAAGTTTGGACAATCATGTAATTTTGGTTTACGAACCAAATGGCCATGAGGAAAACCACCGCACTCGATGACTATTTATATGGAGTGACATTTGCCACAAGCAAATAGATTTTGGAAGCCTCCTGCCAAATTCAGAGCAGTGGCTGCAGAGCCACAGCGCAGCCAAAAGCGCAACCTCAATAACAAAGCGGGCAAAGCGCAGCCATTTTGGTTGTGTTCATGTGCGTTCTATTGTTCCATTTTCATAGTTGCCTGCGTTATTAAGTCATTACCCGCTGGAGCAAAACATATCCACGCACACTGCTTTCTTCTTCTGGTTGTATGCTTTGACTAGAATTGTGGCTTGGTTATGGCTATGACAAAAAGGTCGAGTCAAAATTCAAATGTTCTTAATTTTAAATGAAATTATAACTTGGGAGTTTTTATATAATAAACGTTTGTAATTTTGGAAATATATTGTTTTACCACATATGTATATGTGTAGTAGACATGTATATCTATAGATATCAATCTAGCACTTTAAAATAAATTTAACTTTACCCTAATTTGTTGCGGCTCATAAATATTAAGCAACAACAACTCCGCAGTTATAATTAATTTCCAGTTACGTGGGAGACGGCCCAAAATAAATACAACTCAAGCGCCACACTCTTGTTGCTGATTGCGGGATTTTCGAAATTATTTTGCAATTTTCTCAAAATTGTGTGCCTACACATACACACACACACATGCACACTTAAATGAAATATAATACCGTGAATATAATTACATTAAAATTATGACTCCCACATATATGGAAATTAGCAAAAAATACGAAATAATCGCATTTAACCACGTAGTTGTAAATGTACCATAAATAGGGTTACACATGGCGTATGAGCAATATTTTGAAAACAATGAAAGCAACTATGTATTTGATTCTTTTATTTCTTACATTTTAAATTATTAGGAACTATAGAACAAAATATTGATTTTGCATAAATTTCTATACGCGAGAGACCAGAATCTTTACCAAGTTTCTAAAATTGAAACATCTCCATATTTATTAAGGACCTATCTTGCGAGTCGACAAAAACGGTTTTTTTTTTAATTTTTTTTTTTATGAGGAGCCATTTTATATCATAAATGCAGTATATGTCAACCTGAGGTCTTTGCTATTGCGAAAGCAGGCAATTTCAAAGTCAACGTCTACGTAGGCAGTCAAGCAGCAATCAAGGCAGTAACCTCGTATCGCATATCCACAAGAAATGTCTTGGAAAACCGCGTAGCAGTGGAAGGTGTTGCCAGCAGTAAGAAATTTAATATCTACTAGGTGCCAGGCCACAAAGTCTGGTCACTGTCTGGTGGCGACACACGCCCGCTAGACGGGGCTGATAAATCGAGAAGGCTGCAGGAAATGCATAGAGCAGGGCAGCAGGAAAATAATTGAGCATCTCTTGTGTACTGGTTTCGCATTGGCTGGACTACGTTGTAAGCATCTGGGGTCTCCACAGTATGATACACCGGAGGAGGTATCGACAGCGAGGCCGTAGAGTCTGTTAGAATTCCCGTCAAGCGCAGGCATCTTACATGATGGCTACTCCTCTTGGACTTAGCAAGCGAACTCCATCTGGAATCGCAAAGTACCAAACTGATATATCGTAGCTTATTGACCCACCAGTTTAACATACCCGAACCTAACCTAAAAAATGTACTTTAATAATAGCCGACTATCAACAATATATTTTCCACAATTATTACCTGACAAATATATCTACATACTAAGGTATGTGGAAATTTTCAAGTTAATCGGTTCACATGCAATTTTATCAAAGTTGTGTTATTAATGTAATTGACCGACTATTTCCCATTTCACATTGATCCTTTAGCTTTAAACGCATCAGCATGAGATACTCTCTTTCAGTGTGTTTCCCCAGTGATGCGATAATAATGACGTAAACAAACGGCGTATGAAAAGTTGTGTTTACAAATGTGTTCTCCAGATTGTCGCTTCCGTTTGATTGCCAGCAGATGAACAGCAATTTTTCATTGAAATTTTCCAAAACGATTAATGATTTATCAAATTGTCAATGGGAAGCAGCAGCAGCAGCAGCAGCAGCAGCAGCGGCAAGTTGCAGACAAATCGCACTAACATAATTGAGATACATATGTTTTTGGTTGTCTCCCACTGGATCTGTGCTGACCATTGGACATTTAATTTATTTGTGCAGTCAAATGGAAAATATTTAAATTTGCCAATTCAACATTTGTTCGATTTGAGATTCGAATGAAATGAAAAAATGGCAACTGAGGAAATAAAGTTTCACGAGAAGGCAAAAGAAGGATGTGACTTGTACATAAATGTATATTCAGGGAGTTGTATATTAAGGGAGTTCTGTATTGACCGAAACAAATGGTAGCCCGATGGTGCAGAGTCAGGGCTATATGGTGGGTACATCAAAGCTTCCCAGCCAAGCTCTCCCAGTTTTTGCTGAGTCATCAAAGATATGTGTGGCCTAGTGTTGTTCTGATGGAAGACGAAACCCTTTCTATTGATCAGTTCTGACCATTTTTTCAATTGCTTGCTTCAATCTCATCAGTTCTTGATAGTAAAATTTAGAATCAATCATGTCGATCAGACTGAAGCAGCTCATAGTGGATGATTTCTTTCCAATCCGCCCAAACACTCAGCATAAGCTCTCGAGGCATCACTCCTGGGTTTGCGACCATTTGCCGAGCTTCACCACTTGAAGCATGGACTTTTTCGCACATTATTGATCCACTTTTGGCTTCCTGTTACCATTCGCTTCAGAAATGGTTCGATTTCATTTCGGTTGAGCAAAGAATCGGAAATGCTATTTGGCCAGCCTTTTTAAATGGTTCAAAACCGTTTGATGATTAATGTTAAGTTCCGTAATTTCATCGACATTTTGAACCATAGATTTTTCGGATTTCTTCATTTTTGAACAGCTGCGACTTTTTTCATCTCCCCCGAATTTATTTTTGATTAAATACTATATACTATATATACTATACACTATATCGTATGACACGATGTATTTGGTAGCACTGGAGATATACGACTGTAACGACATTTATTGACGAAAATATTTATTAAGATGATATTTAGAATTTTCTCGGACTATTCTCTGATACGGGAAAAATATGCTAGTAATATACTTTCTGGAGATAGCAAAATTATATTCGTCACTTGTCAGTATTTTTCGGACACTTTCTTTATTTTCTTTTAAATTAAAAATTTGGTTCTCTTTTCATCTTAGTATCTAGTCTCTCTTGGCATGCGAATAATTAGATTTCTTGTATAAAATTTGTTATCGAAACTATTCCTGTGGCAATAAATAACTATAGCCAAGTCTTCATTATATTTGTATAAAATTTGATTTCTGAAATCCCTTGTGACGACATTCCTCCACAAATCAATGCATTCCAGTGACAATTAAACGAAAATATTTTATCGAATAAAAGCCACGAAATGTGCTGTGCGTTGGCTCCATTTGAATTTATTTCCATTTTCTCGCTCTTAAAAGCTCTTGCATGAATGCACACAACTAACCAGATGACACAATGAAAGATTACAGTTTTGACACTTGATTAACAAAGTGGCCAATATATGCGTGTATGTGTGCAAATAAATGCAGCAGCATTAGAGGAAAATTGCAACATTCCTTTCAAACCAATGAAATCCTCGCAAAAGTGCATAATAAAGGATTTTACAATTTCACATTGCTTTTAGTGTGTGTGAGTGTGTGTATGTGTGGGCGTCTTGCAAGCTTCACACATTCTATTTGCTTGATCGTGCGTGAGATTGTAGCCATCTAATCATGCACCAGCGCACACCCACACACACAAATGCTGAGGATTGCAAGCGACAAGAGCAAACAGATGCCAACACACACCCGCAGGCGAGTGCTTATGTTCGTGTGTGTGCATTAAGCAATGGATGTTGCAAGTTTCGTTGCAAGAATGCATGACTTTCGCTTGACTTGAATCATGGCTGTCTCTGCTGTTGACAGCAGCAGCAGCAGCAGCAGTTGCATTAAATTGGGACGGCAATATAACAAGTGATGAAAGGGATCCTCCGGAGGACACGAGCTGATGCAGACGAATATAAAACATTTTACTGCTTCCTTAAATTCACTCGCTCGGTTCATGAAATATGACTTTAATTTTATTATCCCTCAGCGGCAGCAAACTGTCAGTCGGTCAATCAGGGCGACGCCGCGGAGGTCATATTAAGTAAGAGTGGCACGTTTGATTAATATTATCTTTTAAAGTTACAAATTTATTATATATAAATACATGAAGCAATTGTTTTCTACAACTTTTCCATTTCCTTGGTTGCTAAGAAAGAAAATTGCTGTCTTTGCGTTCAACTATTTTTTTCGAAGTCCTTAATAGCATCTCCACGCTCCACACAATTCGCGTATCACGGCATGCATACTTACATATGGTACATGTAATCCGCCATTCGTATGTAAATATATGTATATATTTGACTAACATGTTTGTTCTGAAAAAGAAGCCAACAAATATTTGCTCCAAGTGCTTGGCAAAGTTAAAGTCCGCTAATGTAATTACATGTTGATTGGCCGCATGTATGTGTGTATGTATGTACATATGTTTGTTTATTTATGAGTATTCATTTGCTGGTGAACTGGTGTACAATTTATGTAGTACTAGATAAAGAGGAGTAACGAATAGTAGCGAATAAATATAAACCCCCTTTATGTAACAACGATTTTTGTAATACCGAGTTTGTCACTTTGTTAACTGCAAAATTTCATTAATTGTAATTAATGTTGCCACCTAAATCTTTTTCAAATGTAATATCATTGAAAAATTTTGTGTTCTTCAACATAGAGTAAGAATGGCGTTATAAGCAAAAGAACCAACAACAGCGTCGCCTTTATTTACTATAAAGGAAATTGAAACTTGTATTTATATCTTCTTTATTGGAGTTAACAGCAGCGCGTCAGTCGTTTCTTCTTTTCGCAACGTGGCGCCTTCTCCATCTTTCTTTCTTTCCAACAGAGTGGAAGTCTTTCTCTTCCTCTGCTTTCTCTGGCGGGTGCTGCGTTACTTTGCTTCCTTATCCAGTCTGAAGAAAGCAGAATTAACGGCGGAGAGGTCCTTACCGATCCTGACGAAGCTTTTGATATTACTTAACGTCAGTTTAAAGGCAGCTCCCCCGAAAAGGTGGTGTGTGTCGATTCTCTTTTCACGGGTCTTTTCCACGATTTGGCGCATGATCAATATCTTACTAAGTTAAAAAATCTTTCCTCATAGTACGTGGTACATGCAAAAAAGTATTAAGTTGACAGGACTGTCCTTAATTAGTGTGCAAAATAGGAGTGCGATCTGTCAACAAGTTTGTTTAAAACAGTTGCTTGAGTTTGTACACCTCAGTAGTGCGTTGCGAGTTTTACGATGGACAAAAATATCGAACAAAGAATTTGTCTCTAATTTTGTAATTCTAACCAAATTTCGTGTGCGGAATCGTTGCGATTGTTGAAAACAACTTATGGCGATTCAAATTTATCAAAAACACAAACCTACGGGTGGTACAAAGCTTTCAAAGATGGTCGTGAGGTTGTTGAAAACATGCCTCGTTCTGGACGACCTACGATCTCTTAAACTGATGAAAATATTAAAATAGTTAAGGATGTATTACTTGAAAATTGTCAGTCAATTGATAGAAAGAATTCAAAATTGATTTTGGTTGATATTTTGATAAATGAAACGTGTTCTTACTCGATTCGTCCCGATAAAGCTGAATTTTTTTCAAACGATTAGGGTAAGTAGGTCTCTTTGGACATGCCTGATCGTGCGAATTCCGATCCCACATTCCTTGAGAGCATTATAACTGCCGATGAGAGAGGCGTTTACGCTTTTGTTATGCAAGCAAGTCAACAACCATCGGAATGGAACTCATTTTCAGTCGATCGAAGAGATAGAACAAACTTCGCTGAAGGTACTGAAGTCCATCTGAAACAGTGCTTCAAACAAGAGGATTCGAAAAATCATTTCCGGGTACTTTTTTGTTACAATGTATGTATATATTTTCCTCCGATGTTTCCTTCTGGGTTTTACAAAGTTCGTGGTATGTTCAATGCATGATAAAGAAGCATGTAGCTCTCATCACAAAAGCCACACCCACGCGCAGGCACTTATGAACACTTTAACCATTTACAGAACACAATAAGAGACATAACAACAAATACAACAAAAGCGAAAGAATAACAAAACAAGCGTGAGCAGAAAACGCCAAGGGAGATCGGGCAGATTACTTTGTTAACGTATTTAGCCATTTTTAGCGCGACAAGCAGAGAGAACAACATGAAACGGCAAACGATTAGAGGCAGAATATATATGTGTGCACATATATACATAGATAAGCAAGGAAAAATAGAGAAATGCAAAATTTCATTGACGAAATGCGTCGCCCACGACTGATTCAATTGCCATGCGGGGAGAGTTGCTGGTTCTAATCCGCCGTGTAAAAAAGTATGTGGTTAAATACATATGCATATGTACATAAATGACTGAGTGATGTGTTACCACTCTCTGCTGCTTACCAAATATATCGCATTACTCCCAACTTGAATGTAAATAAGAGATAATAAAAATGTGAACTTACATACTTAAATTTGTAGGCCGACAAGGCTGTTTCCAGTTGTCCAGTTTCCACTTAATTTGTTTTAGCTGAAAGTGGCGCTTTGTTTTCTTTTCAACTTTGTTTCGAAATTAAGGAGTGGCTAAGGATATTGAATGCAGGAAAGTCAGCGTAAAAGAGAAAACAATCGCTTTTGTTGTAGAAACTCAATTAAGTAAACAATCCGTTGAAATTTCCTTAATTCCGCAGTTGAGTGTCAACGTAGCGAACTCCACACCGCAATTCAACTTGGAGGTAAATTTATGCTTTATTAGGGCTTAAGTGGTTTATTGATTAGGGGCAATCATAAATTGGCCTTATTCTCGGCGAATTTCATTAAAGTAGCATTAAGACGCATTCATAGTTAATTGAAATCTATTTATGGAAGAAAGTTGGACTAAACGACGAGCTATTTGTAGTATACTATGTATAGTATAAGCGTACCGTTGTGACCTAATGAGCTGAAGAAATGTGTTTATGCGAAATAATACCGGATTGTGTTAAAGTTATAATAAGCTGAAATGTAATTGAACAGTACTTGTAACACGATAAATGCTTCGGTTACTTGCAGCACTGCTCATTGACTGCGACAGCTGCATTAATTAGGCGACCGAGCACACACACAAATATACGCGTTAAGTTAAGTATACCTAACAACAAATTGATAACGAAAAATATGCTTTTTTTCATGTTGATTTAAAACTTTCTGCTCAGTTCCACGTAACTGCAAATTCAGTCAACCATATAGGAAATGTTTATTCTCTATTGCTATATTTCTCTATCTGCTATACTTCGAGATACCAAGTGCAGCCTAGTCCTTCTCCCCCTGGTCTCTCCAGCGGGGTGGAGGTGTTCTTCTTCTTTTGCTTCCATAGAATCGAAACCTTAAAAGCTGGAATGTTTTCTTTCATCCTTACAATATGACCTGCGCAGCCAACGCAGCCGCTGTTCTTGATTCGCTGAACTATGTAAATCAATGTCACCGTATATCTCATGCGGCTCATGGCTCCATCGACTGCGGTACTCGCCGATGTCAATGCGCAAAGAATCATAAATCTTCCGCAAAACTTTCTCTTCTTTCTTTTTCTGCTGAAAGTCTGGTCAATAGTTTTCACACACTACGCTCGATAAGACCTTATATCAAACAATAAAGATTGTGAAGTCCGCCTTTTGTGGATTGGACAGAGCACTGTTAGGTTGTAATCATCGTACATTCTTTTGTCATAACATATCTTGCAAAAAAAGCTGGTGCATGCACCTTGTCAGTTGATGCTGTGTTGTTCTGTAGAAGTGTTTCCTCCATAAATTCAGTGTGCTGTGAACATCAGCCTTTAGATCTACTTTGGCTCCTGAGGGAAAGCTCCGGTCTTGAAACCTTTTTTTGCAGAATTTCAAAGCATTACCCTTACGGCCAGCTGCAGAGTCGCACTTACATTGGAGGGAACTAACCCAACTTGAGGATTGAAGAAGAGGTAAGTTTAGTTATGGTTGTCCTAACAGTGAGTTTCTATGCAATTAAACTCTATTGGAAACATAATTCTAATAAGATGGTATCAAGTGACTTATTGAAAGCAATCCCCAAAATTTTTGGATGGAAAGTTGATTTGAAAAAAAGTCCTGAAGGTGATACCTGAAAAGAGAAGTTTTAAGGAGACGAGATAAAGGAAACAATTCTATAGCAAGCTAGTTCCAGATATGAAATGTTTAGTAAAGCCAAATAAATCAAATCATGCTTTCTCGTTTCAGCTTGTATATTTTTAGTAAAAAAAAATTCTTGTGATATCCAATATTACTGAAAAAGCAGTGGTTTTTTAAGAGGTTAATATCGGCGGAAAGCAAATATTAAATATTTAGTATCAGCATTTGTATATACCAAAGCACTTGAAAGCACAATATTATTTACTTTTGAAATGTTAAGTTTTAATGATAGTTAAACTAAAATGTGACACTAAATTTCATATGTTAAACCAACTTCAATGACGCCAATAAAGAAAGCTTTGAACAATTTTTGCAGAGAAGCCAAATTTCAAGCAAACACTGAAGTTTTATGCTCCACGCCATTTTTCTATGCCACATATGAACATTTATATACTAAGTCGTGGATACTTTCTCGTTTGCACACACACATAAACACGTTCGGTTTTTAATTTGGTTATATACACATGTACATTCTTGGATAATAGGAGGTGAAACTGTCTCTTTTGCCTGTCGATTGCGTGGTTGAAGTTGGCCACAATGCCAATGACAGTTAAAATGGCGTGCTAGCATTAGGAATCCCGTAACGGTCGGACTTTTCTGCGTTAAGATATATTTGCTTGGTGTTATGTTCTTACGAATTTTAAAAATAATGGTATCAAGCCATTGTTTAATATGGTGTGTGAAGAAAATTGACATATATTATCTTAGCTTTCTCTTCGTGAGGTCAATGACTTTTTGTGGGACCTATTCCCTACCTTTAGGGAAGTTCCTTCTTAAAATCAATGACCCTTTTGTTTACCTTTACCAAAGTCTACCTGAGATTAGTGAATTTTGCCGATCCTTTTGTTTACTTTTACAAGAGTCTGCAATTCTTCTTCTTTGTTTATGTATGACCCTTTATTTACCATACATTTAGCGGGGTTAGAAAAGTATGCCGAAGTCAAAGATCGTTTCTTTACCTTTAGCTAAGTCCACAGCTCTAACCAAGGTTGTTGTTGTTTTAGCGACAGAAATCTGCCAAGTTAACAGTCCTTAGCCCGATAACAATTCAGGTCCATTCCGGTTTCGTGGACCCGACTGTTGTGGGGACGGCTCCAGTAACCAATTTATATTTAGTGAGGTTAACAACTTATCCGAGGTCAGAGATCCTTTTGTTTACATTTAGAAAGTCCACAACCTTTCTCAAACTTTAGTAATGTTGATTTCACTAAGGATCAAAGACTTTAATCAGTTTAAAAGAGATCTCTTCATTTAATACAATTCATTCGATATGGTTAAATTCTGATATGGAGAAATATACAGAATTCAAAATTTTATCTCAGAATTATTCAGATCGGACATCTATAGCATATAGCTGCCATTAAAATTGACCGATCAAAATCAAAACAAATTTTTTGTATTCTACATAAAACCGTCCTGCAGAGCTTTAGAACATTTAAATCTTTAAGTTTTTAAATTTTAATTTTTTTTTAATTTTTTATTTTAAAATATAAAATTTTTTAACTGAAAAATGTAAATAATATACGTACATGTGTAAACATGTTTGGGCGCAATACTACTAAATATATTAGATGTTCTTATAAACCTTATCGTAGGCGGAGAAACCGAAAGGATGAAATAAAAATCTGAAAACTGACCGTTTGTTGTAAATACATAAACATTTTGAATTGAATCGTAAAGCGCTGATTCGAAATATTCCTTTTATAGAGCGATTTGAGACCTTTTTATATACTTAAAAAGAAGTTTGAGGCTGGCTTTGGTCCCATAAAATAACCAAAATTGCCATTCGCCAAATCGGCAACTTGTGGCAACCTTCTAAATTTTTGTTTAATAGAGGCGAGCATTCACCCACATGGTTGCTTTTACCTCCATCTTAAAAGATGTTTAACTTCCAGAAAAGCAGCCACGAACACCCTAATACTTATGATTGTGATCATGAAGGCCAATTATCGATAATCTACACATGAGTGGCGTACTGAAGTATAATTCCTGCAATGTAAGTGAAATTAAATCAAATGGAAACACGAGCGAGGCATTTATTGTATTTTGCGCCGACTTGTGAGTTCAATCGCTCCTTGACTACCTCCTCGCTTGCTGAGTATATCAATTTTACGAATGCCACAGGTGTGAAATCCTTCACTCCACGATTCACTTAGTATTCAAATTATTTTTTGTGCATTTTTTTTTTTTGCTTTTATAATTTATATTTCGCTTGTTACTGCCTCCCATTTTCACTTGGTTTAAATTTCTTCGATATTATCTCATTCAGCTGAGTGATAATTTAGCTTGTTATTACTGTAGCAAACGCTGAGCCACACTTGCTGCATTTTAAGGCGTCAGTAAATTTTGTTTTGTTGGCATATTCTTTCTTGATTACTCACACTTGCAGCTTTTCGTATGAGTTTTACTCGTATTTTATATTTATTTGTTTTCGCCTCATTTGCATTTCGACTTTTTGGACTTTCTTTCGCTGTCTGTTCGTTAATACCTATTAAGCATCTGTTTAAGATTTCAGTAACACGCTTTCACATTCCTACAGACCCCCCTACGTATGATGAATATTTTGATTTGTTCGCGTTTAATATGTGTGTACTAACGTGTGTACGTTCCGGGCTAAGTTACATTCAACAAAATCATTATTTATTTATTAATTTGGCTGTAAATATTTATGAAACAAGCAAACAGCGAAAGAAACTCAAATTTTATTTATTTCACTATGACCAGAAAATTAAATAACTTTCTGCTGAACACGTATGTGACTCTAATAACATGTTCGCATAGTTTTTATTTCATTATTCTACTTACAAGGTGCGTTCCAAAGTAAATAGGCCTTTTTGAATCTAACGTACCAGTACAGTAGTACGTCAGAATCTGCTATCTTTATCGACTGTCCAGTGAGAATTTCATGACATTTCATTGTTTGGAAGTGACTGAAATTGCGTTTAAAGTGTCAGTATGTCTGTGTTATCGGTGCGAACAAAGAGCCAAATTAAATTTTGTTTTAAAATTGGTACCGAAACGTTTCAATTGGTGACATAAGTTTATGGCAATGAGAAGAGTGCACGAGTGGTTTCAACGTTTTCAAAGCGATCGTGAGGACATAAATGACGATCAACATGTGGGCCAATCAAAATCCGTGATCACCGGAAATTCCATCGAAACTGTGTGTGAATTCATCAAAAATCAGCCGAAATCACCATTGAAGTACATGAAAATGGAATTGACCATCTCCAAAACATTGATTTATCCCATTACGACCGACCATTTGGGCTTACGAAAAATGTGTGCATGGTTTGTTCCGCAAAAGTTGCTCAGAATCCAACATTCGAAGGGCCATTATTTGACCAAAAATCACATTCTAACCATTAAGCATTCTCCGTATTCGCCCGATATGGCACCGTGCGACTTCTTCCTTTTCGGAAAATGCATTTGCCCATGAAAAGAAAGCGGTATGCAGACGTAGAGGTCATAAAAAAGGCTTGCACCGGCATACTGGCGGCCATACAGGAGACGAGCTAAAACACTCGTCCGACATGCTTTTGGACCATTGGACCATGCTAAAGCTGTATTGAAGCAGAAGGAGACTAGTTTGAATAAAATAAATTGATTTTGCCGAAAAACCCATTTGTTCTATTTTTTTTTAAGTCCTGTTTAGTTGGGAATGCAACTTGTATATAAAAAAATAAAATAAAATCAAAGCTTCTACTAAAGCAATAACTGGTAGTGATACAAAGCGCAGTTGTTAACATAATACCTTTAGCACTTCGTTAACCTAAAGAAGAGCAGAAAAAACTTCACAAATAAAAGTTTCCATACATGTAATTAATTTTGATCCAATGGTTTGTATTTTATAGGGTCTACGACGTTTGTTTCTGTGCGTTGCCAACTTCGTGGCAAACTTACCTCTTTTAATGTATATAAAAATTGCGACTAAATGGTCGGGGTTTAATAATATGATAATCGAAATACAATTGGTGGCTAGCAATTGCCTTCACTTTCCACTTTTAATTTATTCCGCGTAAGAATTTTTCGTCCATTCATATTACCAATTGAAACGAAAGAAAGCAAAATATAAAAGAATAAGTATGAATGCAAAAAGGTTTATCAATTTCCAAGGTCACAAACCGTTTTCAATTTCAAACCATTTATAACAATATTTGCAGTACTCCCTCTCAACTTCGTGGAATATTTGCAGTACGAAATCTGTCAGCTGAATAATGAAGCAGACGAAGAGAAACCAAAAATTTTAAGCCAGCCGTCTGCAAACGAACTTTTGCCTAGGCATTTACTACTTGGTTCTTTAGAAAATCGCCTCAAATAATTTATGTCTAAGGAATCCACATCAATAAATAAATCATTATACTTAGTAAATATGATTAGGTGCTTATATAATTGTTCGGCAGGATTTTCCTCCTCCTTGGTACCGGTCATGATTTGAGTCTGCAACCCATGTCACGCCCCCAACTAACTTTCGTAACGTGTTCACCTGCCTTCAGCGAAAGCCTAGTGAAATTTTTTTAGTTCAAGATAAAAGGAAGCACCGTTTTGTTTTTGCAATTTTGACCTCACTCAGTTTCATTTACACAGCTGCGTGTGTGCGTTTGACTGCTTACAATTCTGCATTTAGAAAAAGTTGCTTCAAATATCCAAACCCCGAAATATAACTGCAAACAATGGCAGCCGCCTCAACCGGATGTCGAGCACCGGAAATGCGAGAAAGGACAAGTGAACAAGTGAAAGGTGAAGTACATGGGTACGAGTTATATCAGGAGCAAAGGAATGCAAACAGTTTTTAATGATCCACATGCTAGGGACAGACACACAGATGTACTTTTATTTCCATGAATTTTTATGTGCATTTGTTTCGCGTGCATATTTAGTTGGCCTTAATCGCTTGAGTACACTTAAAGTAACTAAAGTAACTAGAATGTGTCCTTTCGGGGACACTTTTGTTGCTTTAAAGAATTTTCTTAAATTTTTGTTTGAAATGTGGAATTTGCGCAAAAATATTGAATTTTTAACAAATTCTTTCTGGTTATTACATCGCTACTGGTAAACTTAATATAATCTGTTTCAGCTATGTAAAAGTTGGAAAAGCACGCAATTTTGTCAGATATTGGGTAGTCGAAAGTCTTTTCGTATTTTGTCAATAGATGTTTGATTAAAAATACGAAAATACTTTCTCGACTACGAATATGTTAAATTTTGCAAGCAAGTCTTCTATAAGTCCAAATTGATAAAGATTTCTCCATACATCATACAATCTTCTGAGATCCATTGCTGTAAGCATAATCACTTGCCGATATAATAAAAATCGATCAAGCTAAACTGAACACGGACACATTGTCAACAATTAATTTTGTGGTGAAATAATGAAGTCTCAACCTCATTAAGTTCCTGAAAAATCAACCAAAAGCACAAACTTCCATTACTACTTTTTCAACTTGCTGATTGCTGCCTGATGACTGCTGCTCTGGTACTTTGTGGAATTTTACTCCATCACAATTAACAAAATTAAAAAAAAGCGAAATTGCCAAACTCTCCAAGGGAGTGAATTTTGAGTGCAATTAAGACGACGAAAAAAGTGTTAAACAGAAGGATTAAGTTAATCAGATTAACTTGTCCAGACAGCACACAGCGAAGGTACTAAAATGCGCGAATAATTACTGTAATTTATTTGATGAGTGCGTCAATGTACCGCTAAAGTAGAGCTTTTGAATAATTTGCTCTAATTGAGTAATTCACTGCTGATTACAGCAGCCGCTCCTTATGATGGACAGCTTTTAGCCAGCAGACAAGCGATTTCAAAGTTATTATGAAAAATGTGTTACGCCCCGTTGACGAAAGTATAAAGTTTTCAATAGCTGTGGAGGAAAAAAAAAATGTTGGCACGGATGTTGAACGCAGAAAGTGATTGCAAAAAGGGAATGCCTGCACTGTGCTCTGAGATAAAGTGGCCGAGAGTTGTTATATACAGGAGACAATAATGTGTGAAAAGTTCATGGTCCAAGCCTGGTGGAGCTCATCAAATTTTCGCAAAGAGGCGGCGGCATCTTACCAAAAAGTTGTTCATTACTGCTTGGAGAGTTGAAACAGGAATAGCCGCAATTGTTTCTCGATTGCCTTAGTTCATTCAATTTTGTTGGTTTTGCTTTGTAGACTTCCTGTATGCAATAACCCCACAAGAAAAAGTCAGGTGCAGTAAGGTCAGGCGACCTGGGTGGCCAACGGAATGTGGAGTTTCTGGATATCAGCCTATTGGGAAATTTTCGTCGCAATTCTGTCCTAACAAGTTGGGCTATGTGAGGATCTGCACCATCTTGCTGAAACCACACAGAGTTGAAAGAAATTCTCATTCGGCGTAATTCTGGATAGAAAAACTCTCTCAACAT